>NC_092786.1:62204430-62481930 GCF_047496795.1 Chiloscyllium punctatum
GCAGAACTTTTACATTTAATGGATAGTGCCCAGGGGAGTGTGGACAAACAAAGAAACCTAGGGTGCAGGTGCATAGTTCCTTGAAAGTGGAGTCGCAGGTGAAGAAGGCATTTGGCATATTTGCCTTCATTGGTCAGTGCATTAATTATAGGAGTTGGGATGTCATGTTGTACCTGCACAGGGCATTGGTGTATTTTAGAATACTGCTTTCAATTCTGGTCTCTCTGCTATAGGGAAGAATTTGTTAAACTTGAGAGGGTGCAGAAAAGGTTTACAAGGATGTTGCTGGGATTGGAGGATTTGAGCAATAGGGAGATGATGAATAGGCTGGGACTATTTTCCCTGGAGCGTCAGAGGCTGAAAGAACGTTGGAAAATTTTACAATCTCATGAGAGGCATGGATAGGGAGAATAGCCCAGGGTAGGAGAGTCCAAAACTAGAGGGCATAGGTTTAAGTGAGAAGAGAAAGAGTTAAAATGGTCCTGAGGAGGAACTTTTTCATGCATAGGGTGGTGTGTGTATGGAATGAGCTGCCAGAAGTGGTGGAGGCTGGTACAATTGCAACATTTAAAGAACATCCAAATGGGTACGTGAATAAGAAAGGTTTAGAGTGATATGTGCTAAATGCTGGCAAATGAGATTAGATCAGTTTAGGATAGCTGGTTGGCATCGATGATTGAAGTGAAAGGTCTGTTCCCTTACTGAACTTCTCTATGACTGACGAGGTGGGGCTGGGATCAAGCTGCCACAAATCATTCTCTCTGTGCTAACAGCCTGTCTAATTATTGGTGGATGAACTACAACTGAGTTTTAATGAGATGAAATGCTTATCTTAATAACAAGTTGCAGTTTATTGCAAAATAGCAATAGCTGCAAGTTAACCATAATTACAAAGACTATCAGAGACAATATGTCAGGCTCTCCTCCACCCAGAGACTGTGTGACATCATCAGCTTCTGGCAGGTCCCACTGTGACTCTTTCAGAACGTTATGAGAGGGAAACAAAGCAAGGGAATACACGATAAATGGAAGGGGACTGAGAGGGTTAGAGGAAGTTAGACACCTGAGTCAATGTCCATGGGTCCCTAAAAGTGGCAGAACAGGTAGATAAGGTGGTAAAGAAGTTGCATGAGACGAATGCCTTCATTGGGTGCAGTATTGAATGTAACAGCAGGAAGAGAACGTTGCAGCTGTATAAAACACTAGTTTGTTCACAGCTGGAGTTTTGCATACAGGTCTGTACCACATTACAAGAAGGACAGAATTGTTCTAGAGAGAGATTGACAAAAGTGTCACCAGGCATGGATAATTGTGGTTTGAGGCAAGGTTAAATAGGCTAGGGAATGTTTTCCTTCAAGGAGGCTGAGGAGTGAACACAACATTACAATACAGTTTGGCCCTTCGGCACTTGATGTTGTGCCGACCTGTGGAACCAGTTTGAAGCCTATCTAACCTACACTATTCCATTTTCATCCATATGTTTATTCAATGACCATTTAAATGCCGTTAAAGTTGGCAAGTCTACTACTGTTGCAGGCAGGCGGTTCCATGCTCCTACTACTTTTTTGAGTAAATAAACTACCTCTGACATCTGTCCTATATTTATCACCCCTCAATTTAAAGCCATATCCCCTCATGCTAGCCATCACCATCTGAGGAAAAAAGCTCTCACTGTCCACTCTATCTAACCCTCTTATTATCTTATATGTCGCAATAAAGTCACCTCTCAACCTTCTTTTCTCAAACAAAAACAGCCTCAGGTCCCTCAGCCTTTCCTCATAAGACCTTCCCTCCATACCAGGCAACATCCTACTAAATCTCCTTTGCACCCTTTCTGAAGCTTCCACATCCTCCCTACAATGCGGTGACCAGAACTGGCTGCATCAGAATTTTGTACAGCTGCAGCATGACCTCATGGCTCTGAAACTCAGTCCCTCTACCAATAAAAGCTAACACACCGGATGTCTTCTTATCAACCCTATCAACTTGGGTAGCGACTTTCGGGGTTCTATGGTCATGGACAATGAGATCTCTCTGCTCATCCACCCGACCAAGAATCTTACCATTAGGCCAATACTCTTTATTCCTGTTGCTCCTTCCAAAGTGAATCACCTCACACTTTTCTGCATTAAACTCCAATTGCCACCTCTCAGCCCAGCTCTGCAGCTTATCTATGTCCCTCTGTAACCTGCAATATCCTTCCACACTATGCACAACTCCACAGACCTTAGTGTCATCCACAAATTTACTAACTCATCCTTGTATGCCCTCATCTAGGTCATTTATAAAAATGACAAACAGCAGTTGACCCAAAACAGATCCTTGTGAGTCACCACTAATAACTGAATTCCAGGATGAACATTTCCGATCAACCACCACCCTCTGTCTTCTTTCAACTAGCCAATTTCTGATCCAAACCACTAAATCACCCTTAATCCGATGCCTCTGTATTTTGTGCAATAGCCTACAGTGGGGAACCAATCAAATGCTTTACTGAAATCCATATACACCATATCAACCGCCTTACCCTCATCCACCTGCTTGTTCACCAACTCAAAGAACTGAATAAGGTTGGTGAGGAATGACCTATCCTTCACAAAAGTGTGTTGACTATCCCTAATCAACTTATTCCTCTCAAGATGATTATAAATCCTATCTTTTATAACCTTTTCCAACAGTTTATCCTCAACTGAAGTAAGGCTCATTGGTCTATAATAACCAGGGTTGTCTCTATTTCCCGTCCTGAACAAGGGGACAACATTTGCTATCCTCCAGTGTTCTGGTACTATTCCTGTAGACAATGATGACATAAAGATCAAAGCCAAAGTGTCAGCAGTCTCCTTCCTGGCTTCTCAGAGAATCCCAGGATAAATCCCATCCGGCCCACGGGACTTATCTATTTTCACACCTTCTAGAATTGCTAACACCTCCTCCTTGTGAACTTCAATCCCGTCCAGTCTAGTAGATTGTATCTCAGTATTCTCCTTGACAACATTGTCTTTTTAAAATGTGAATACTGATGAAAAATATTCATTTAGCGCTTCCCCTATCTCCTCAGACTCCACGAAGAGGTAAGAACTGTTTTTCCTCAGTGGCAAGGTCGTTTATCAGGAGACATAGATTTAAGGTGATAGGTAGCAGGATCAGAGGGGACGTGACAAGAAACTTTTTCACTCAGGGTGCTGAGTGACTGGAATTCACTGTCTCGTTTGATGGTTAAGGCAGGAATCTTCTACTTAATTCAGTGGAACTTGAATCTGCCCCTGAAGGTATAGATAAGGTGCTAGTACGTGGAACTAGAGTGGCAGTAAGTTTACTTAGTCAGTGCATACAGGATGGGCTGAATGGCCTCTTTCGATACTGTAAGCTTTCTAACATTCTAATGACTATACAACAAAGAAGTGATAGCTGGTAGGGGGTTGAAGATGGGGTGGGGTGAGGTGTAGGTGGGCAGGCACATGTGGCTGGGGACTTGACAGAAAGGTTGGAGAGTGGAGAGAGCTTTCGTGGAGGTAGACCTTGTGGAATGTGCCCATTGTTAAAAGGGGACTCTTTGTATTAGGCACTCTGTTCCTGCCCATGGCCTGAACAGCCGACTGCACCAAATCATCCATCATCCCCTGGAGTCTTCTCAGCAGCTTCAAAATTGGGGCCCAGCTGCTTAAGGGCTTCAACTAGAGTGAGGGTGAGAATGGTACCTTTGTCCTCGCCCGCCCAGTTAACACGACAGATAGGTCCAGCTCAAGTCAGAGGGCAGTCCGAAGGCTGACCACGTAACATTACATCCTTCCACAACTTCACCTACAAGCCTGGCAGCAAGTAGAGTATAAAATTCTACCCTTTGAGAGTAAACAAAGAGAAGGTATGCCTAAAACCACCCAGAACTGATAAAAGCTCACAAACCTGTTTGTGTGATATTTAATATAGGATCATAGAATCTCTACAATGTGGAAAAAGGCTGTTCATCCCAACAAGTCCACACTGACCCTCTGAAGAGCATCCCACCCATTTTTGTAACCCTATGTTTCCCATGGCTAATCCACCTAACCTACACATCTTTGAACCATGTGAAGAAACCACAGCACCCAGAGGAAACCCACACAGGCACAATGAGAATGTCTGTGTGAAGTTTGCACAATACCTGATGGTGGAATTGAACCCAGGTCCCTTGCACTATCAGGCAGCAATGCTAACCACTGAGCCACTGTGTCACACTAAGGATATGGGTATCTCACCTATTGGTTCGAGAACAATCAGGTCCCTTGCACTATCAGGCAGCAATGCTAACCACTGAGCCACTGTGTCACACTAAGGATATGGGTATCTCACCTATTGGTTCGAGAACAATGAGAGTCTTTGAATGCCTCCATTGGGATGGTCTTTTCGAGGAATCAAGGAGCTCCCAATCAGAGGTCAGCAGTTCTACGGTGCAGGCAGTGTCAGGAGGAGTGATATACCCATGAAAGGTGACATTCATTGAAGAGATGAGGTTGCAGCTGAGTAAAGGTGGGAAAGAGATTGCTGGAGAGGAGTGAGGAATTGACTGTTGAATGAAGAAATCCCCTTTCCAAGAACTCCCCTGTAGTCTGCCCACTGCTGTTAGGCTGAGACATTGTCCATTTGAAGATCTCAATGGATGGAAGAGGAAGATGCTTTCCTCCATCGACTTAATTGAAGCAGAAACCACCTGGCATTCTCCTGCCTGATTAAATAATCCCTGCTTCTGGAGAACTGTGCCTATTAACTCTGCTTCTCTCTCCATTGGTGCTGTCTGTCTGAGTTTCTCCAGCATTTTCTATTTTTCTTATTTTAGATTTGCAGTATTTGCAATAATTTTTTGTTTATGAGTACTTGGCATTTGCAATGTGCTACCTAATTGGTGGTGATGACAGATTCAGTTATAATTTTCAGTAAGGAAAGGAATAAATATTTAAAGTAGAGTAATGTTGCAGGAATATGGGCAAAAGAGAAGTGGATCTAACTAGGCTGCTGTCTGAAAGAGCTAACGTAGACTCAGTGGGATCAAAGGCATCTGTGCTGTACAAATCTATAAACATAGAACGTAGAACATTACAGTGCAGTACAGTCCTTTCACATAATGCCAACCTGTGAAATTAATCTGACGCCCATCTAATCTACAGCGTTCCATTATTATCCATATGTATGTCCAATGCCTAATTAAATAGGCTAAAAGGAGTCATGAGATAACTTTAGTGCAAGAATTAAGGAGATTTCCAAAAGCATTTTATTCTTATATAAGAAGCAAGCAGGTAACTAGAGAAAGGATTGGTCCACTAAAGGATAATGAAGGAAGGCTGTGGGTCGAACCTGAGAGAATGGGTGAGATTCTGAATGATTACTTTGCATCAGTGTTCACCGAGGAGAGAAACATGATGAATCTTGAGATTAGAGATAGAAGTTTGATTAGTCTGGATCATGTTGACATAAGTAGGGAAGATGTGTTGGGTAGGCTAGAGGTTGTTAAGGTGGACACATCCCTAGGACCGGATGGGATATATCCCAGATTGCTGAGGGAGGTGAGAGAAGAAATAACTAAGGCCCTGACAGATATCTTTGTGGCATCCCTAAATACAGGTGAGGTGCCAGAGGACTGGAAGGTTTCTCATGTTGTCCCCCTGTACAAGAAGGGTAGTAGGGATATTCTGGGTAACTACAGACCAGTGAGCCTGACGTCGGTGGTGGGGAAGTTGCTAGAGAAGGAGGGATAGGATCTATTTATATTTAGAAAAGAATGGGCATATCAGTGATAGGCAACATGGTTTTGTGTGGGGGAGATCCTGCCTTACCAACTTAATAGAGTTCTTTGAGGAAGTGACCAAGTTGATAGATGAAGGAAAGGCTGTTGATGTCATATACATGGACTTTAGTAAGGCTTTGACAAGGTTCCTCATGGTAGACTAATGGAGAAAGTAAAGTCACATGGTGTGCAGGGTGTTCTAGCGAGGTGGATAAAGAACTGGTTGAACAACAGGAGACAGAGAGTAGTAGTTGAAGGGAGTTTCTCGAAATGGAGAAAGGTGACCAGTGGTGTTCCACAGGGGTCAGTGTTGGGGCCACTGTTGTTTGTAATATACATGAATGATCTGGAAGAGGGCACTGTTGGTATGATCAGCAAGTTTGCAGATGACACGAAGATTGGTGGAGTAGCAGAAAGCATAAGGGACTGTCAGAGAATACAGGAGGATATAGATAGACTGGAGAGATAGACTGGAGAGTTGGGTGAAAAAGTGGCAGATGGATTTCAATGCAGATAAATGTGAGGTGATGCATTTAGGCAAGACTAATTCTAGAGCGAATTATACAATGAATGGAAGAGCCTTGGGAAAAGTTGATGGGCAGAGAGATCTGGGAGTGCAGGTCCATTGTACCCTGAAGGTTGCTGCACAGGTGGATAGAGTGGTCAAGAAGGCATATGGTATGCTTGCCTTCATTGGATGGGGTATTGAGTATAAGAGCTGGCAGGTCATGATAAAATTGTACAAGACATTGGTTCGGCCGCATTTAGAATACTGTGTACAGTTCTGGTCGCCACAATACCAAAAGGATGTGGATGCTTTGGAGAGGGTGCAGAGAAGGTTTATGAGGACGTTGCCTAGTATGGAAGGTGCTAACTACGAAGAAAGGTTGAGTAGGTTAGGTTTGTTTTCATTAGAAAAAAGGAGATTGAAGGGGACCTGATTGAGGTCTACAAAATCATGAAGGGTATACACAAGGTGGATAGAGATCAGCTTTCTCCCCAGGGTGAACGAGAGGTCACGCTTTCAAGGTGAGAGGTGGAAAGTTTAAGGGAGATACACGCGGCAAGTACTTCACACAGACGGTGGTGGGCATCTGGAACGCGTTGCCAGCAAAGGTGGTAGAGGGAGGCACGGTAAATTCATTTAAGATGCATCTGGACAGATGCATGAGTAGGTGGGGAGCAGAGGGATACAGCTGCTTAGGAATTGGGCGACAGGTTTAGACAGTAGATTTGGATTGGCTCAGGCTTGGAGGGCTGAGGGCCTGTTTCTGGGCTGTAAAGTTTCTTTGTTCTTTGTTCTAAATGCCCTTAATGTTGGTGAGTCTACTACTGTTGCAGGCAGGCATTCCACCCCCCTACTACTATCTGAGTGAAGAAACTACCTCTAATATTTGTCCTAAATCTATTACCCCTCAATTTAAAACTATGTCCCCATGTGTTAGCCTTCACCATCCGAGGAAAAAGGCTCTCACTGCCCACCCTACTTAATCCTCTGATTTTCTTATATGTCTCGACTAAGACACCTCTCAATCTTCTTCTCTCCAACGAAAACAGCCTCAGTTCCCTCAGCCTTTCCTCATAAGACCTTCCTTCCATACTAGGCAACATTCTAGTAAATCTCCTCTGAACCCTTTCCAAAGCTTCCACATCCTTCCTATAATCCGGTGACTAGAACTGTTGGAATATTCCAGGTGTGGTCTTACCAGTATCTTGTACAGCTGCAGCATGACCTCTTGGCTCCGAAACTCAATTCCCTTACCAATAAAAACCAACACACCCTATGTCTTCTTAACAACCCTATCAACTTGTGTGACAACTTTCAGGGATTTATGCACCTGGGCACTGAGATCTCTCTGTTCATCGACACTGCCAAGAATTTTACCATTAGCCCAGTACTCCGCATTCCTGTTACTTCTTTTTACATCCATCTCATTTCTAAAAGTGATAAACATCAGTGGACCCAAAACAGATCCTTGCAGTACATTACTGGTAACTGAGCTATAGGATGAACATTTCCCATGAACCACCACCCACTGCCTTCTTTCAGCTCGCCAATTTCTGACCCAAATCGCTAAATCACCTTCAATCCCGAAATTCCATGCAATAGCCTATCTTGTGGAACGTTATCAAATGCCTTCTGAAGTCCATATACACCACACCAACTACTTTACCTTCATCCACCTGTTTTGTCACCTTCTCGAAGAACTCAATATTGTTAGTGAGGCATGACCTACCTTTCACAAACCTGTGTTGACTATCCCCAATCAAATTATTCCTTTCCAAATGATAATAAATCCTATCTCTTATAACCTTTTCCAACACCTTACCCACAACCAGAGTAAGGCTAACTGGCCTATAATTACCAGGGTTGTCCCGACTCCCCTTCTTAAACAAGGGAACAACGTTTGCTATCCTCCAGTCTTCTGGCACTACTCCTGTTGACATAAAGATCAAAGCCAAAGGCTCTGCAATCTCCTCCCTGGTTTCCCAGAGAATCAGAGGATAAATCCCATCTGGCCCAGGGGTCTTATCTATTTTCAGATCTTCCAAAATTGCTAAAACCTCCTCTTGGTCAACCTCAATCCCATCCAATCTTGTAGCCTGTATCTCCATATTCTCACTAACATTGTTCTTTTCCAATGTGAATACTGACAAAAAGTATTCATTAAGCACTTCCCCATGTCCTCAGATTCCACACAGAACTTTCCACCACTATCTTTGATTGGCCCTAATCTTACTCTAGTCATTTGTTTATTCCTGATATACCTATAGAAGGCCTTAGGATTTTCCTTGATCCTATCCACCAACAATGTCTCTTGTTACCTCCTGGTTCTTCTTAGTCGTCTGTTTAGACCTTTCCTGGCTAACTTACAACTCTCAAGCCCCCTATCTGAGCCTTCACACCTCGTCCTCACATAAGCCTTCTTAGCGGGTTTTGAGATGATTTGTAGCTCAGGTTGACGTTCTGGATGTAGGTTTGCTCACTGAGCTGGGAGGTTCATTTCCAGACATTTCATTACCCTACTAGGTAACATCTTCAGCTTGTCCTAAGATGGATGTGTTGCCCCAGTCGAAGTGGTGTCCTTCCTTATGTGTATGTAAGGATACTAGTGAGAGAAGGTAATGTCGTTTTGTGGCTAGTTGGTGTTCATGTATCCTGGTGGCTAATATGATTTTGACTGGGACAACACATCCATCTTACGACAAGCCAAACAGAGACACGCACGAGAATTCCTAGAAGCATGGCATTCCAACCGGAACTCTATCAACAAACACATCGAGCTAGACCCCATCTACTACCCCCTGAGGAAAAAACAGGAAATGACATCACCACAGGAAATGACATAACAGGAAATAATATCATCAACCCAAAGAAGCCCAAACATATAATAGAAAGCAGGAATCATGTACGTTGCTTCGCTGAGGCCCACTGAAGATGTTACCTAGTAGGGTGACAAAATATCTGGAATGAACCTTCCAGCTAAGCGAGCAAACCTACATCCATAAGCTACCTTCTTCTCTTGACAGAGTTTCAACTTCTTTAGTAAACTATGAGTCCCTCTCTCGACAACTATCTCCCTGCCTGAAAGGTAGATATTTATCAAGGACGCACAGTAGCTGTTCCTTGAATGAGCTCCACATTTCAAGTGTGTCCATCCCTGCAGTATTCCTATCCCTGCCCAATACTATTGTAAACATAACCGAATTATGGTCACTATTGCCAAAGAGCTCGCCTACCTCCAAATCTAACACCTGACCGGGTTCACTCCCCAGTGCCAAATCCAATATGGCACTGCCCCTTGTTGGTCTGTCTACATACTGTGTCAGAAAACCCTCCTGCACACATTGAACAAAAACTGACCCATCTAAACTACTTGAACTATAGTATTCGCAGTCAATATTGGGGAATAACAACCATCCTGTTACTCTCGCTCTTAATGAGGATACATGGAATTTGCTGAGATAGAATGGTCAAGAAAATCACATCAAATAAAAACAAATTAAATAATTTTGAATGATTTACAGAAAATTAAATGTACTATTTGTTTAAAAAGCTGTTCAGGACAATTTGGATAAATTCTGAAAGTTGGCCACAATTCCTTACTCTAAATAATTCTATCAAAATGAGCATGTGTTTTGATCTATCCTCAAACTGTTAAAGAGATCTTTTTGTGCATTGAGTTGCTGCTGCAGGTACCAAACTACCAGTTTCTTCAAAGTAATTTATTACAAATAATTAAGCACTTTTAAGTTCTTAATTTAAACACAAAAATGTTTGATTCTTTATTTCAGAAAGGACAACTATACATGATAATGACATGACGTGGATAATCACTAGCTTTGAAAAGACACCGAAGATGTCTACTTACCTGCTTGCTTTTATTGTTTCTGACTTCGATTATGATTATGACAATACAAGTGATACTGAGGTAAGAGATCAGACTTGGTTATTTTTACATGGAATTATTTCTTCTTCCTTTGGGGTAACTTACGTGGGTGGGAATTATTCCCATGAAGAGTTGGTGTTTGATTGTCTTCAGCTTGGACTCATTGTATCTGACTGCTGTGATGTAAAAAAACAATTCTGTCACTTCTCCCTATTCTGTATCATGGAGGCAACACCATATTCACCTTCTGGACATCGAAAGTGGCATTTGATGTAGTAATCAGAAACTAAAATAGTGGCACTTTTCAGCCAGCAATCTGGTGGGAATGTAAGAAAGTGAATGCTTCACAATCACACTGTCAATAGATCTTAATCTCTGATATTGAGATATTTGAGTCTCATCACTATTGGCATTAAGTAGTGATAGGATCAACAATTCTGTAAATAGTGGTTATGTACCCTAGGTGTGGTCCTTTGTTCATTTGTTTGTAAAATCATTTCATTACCCCTTTCGATGAATGCTATGATGATGAAAAGGATAAATGAGGTGGTTTCCAATTGCCTTCCTCATCAGTCACAGTTGTATTAAATAATGGAAAAGACTCAACAGGCCGAGCCCTGTTCCTCTGCTTGTGTAAAGGAGGTACATGCTGAATGGCTTCTTTCTACTGTGATAATTCGGAAATTCTGTGAATCCTCCTCCAGAAAGGTCCTCTGCTTAGAAGTTGCAGTTCTCTTGAGGCTATTACTATTCCACCGTCACTATAAAATAAATTGCTGGTTTTGCTATTGACCAGGGCTCATGACTTTGAACAAGGTTCTTTAGCTGGGTCTGGAGTAGCTTGCAAAAAGACATGGCAACCACCCCTTTGAGATCTCAAATGACCCTGCTACTCAACAACCCATAAACGATGTACTCAAATCCATTCGACACTGATGTGTGAATTTTAAACCTTGGGTGCAAAGCTCCAGGTTGGGAGATGACCTTTTAGTGTTCAGCTTGGCTAATCTTTCTGGCAACCAGCTACAGTCTAAGGGCTGGGGGCAGTTGGGGAAGTTTTTCAGTCTCTTATGGTAGACTCTCTGGGTAATAGTGCACAGCCCTAATGCTGCATCTTTTGCGTTGAAGAACTTGATGAAGTCTCTGTTCTATATGATTCACCCAGGCACTCAAATGTTTACAACACCAATAAAATGCAGTCATTTAGATATGCAATACTAAGGTGCTGGGTAATGCTGTATGTAGTTTCATGATCCTCTTGTCTTTATTTAAAATAACTCTCAGAAAACAGGACACAGAAACTGGGAAGAGGAAAAGAAACTAGGAAAGAGAGAGTACAAAATATGGATTGTTTATGGAAGTTAAGATTCTGAGATAGAATGTTGCCTGCAGTGATGGGCACTGGAATCACTGGAATACCCTCATTGGAATCATGAAAGGGAACTAACTTAGCTAAAGGTGGGAATAGTTGGGAGTGTCACAGAGACCACTCAGCTGCCCAATGTTGAACATACAGCTGCACTGATAAAAACCCAGCAGTGAAAAATAATGGAAGTCAGAGGGCAAGAAGGATGAGATTTGAACAGAGCAATAAGGTAATGGGTGTAAATCATTGATTGGTGCTCATGAATTCAGAGCTTTTAAATTCTGGAATGGTGATGTGAGGTAGTTGTTGCTGATCTTCATAGGATAGAAGCTGGGCATGAAAAAGGTAATATTATTGTCAATTGTAAACCCATTGTGGAGCCAGCCATATCAGGCAGATAGAGCATCCGGGTCAGCTGTGCTTTCTGAGACACTTAGTCCTGGATCTAAATGATTCAGGGGTAATATTAATGCAGGAAACAAACCTTTCTTACCAGCATAGCCTTCATAAAGGGATCTTTGGAATTGGGGGATGAAATGCCCCAAATCTCTCTGTCCTGGCTCCAGTGACAGCTGCAGGCTCCCAGGCTGTGTATGGATTATTGTCCAATCCTCACTGTCTGTTACCCACAGAAGTGAGACCCTCCTCTCACTTCTCTCTCCACCCTTCAGGCTCTCTGCCTGTATTCCTGATGAAGGGCCTTTGCCCGAAACGTCGATTTTACTGCTCCTCGGATGCTGCCTGAACTGCTATGCTCTTCCAGCACCACTAATCCAGAAGGTTCTATCAGTATATTTGTCTTGATGCAAGACCAGAGCTATATTTGCTATGTCTATTCTTTTGAGAGATGGTGTCTGAAATGAAAGCCTCATTTGACAAGAAGCAATTCTAAACCTTTTTTTAAAGATCCGCATTTGGGCACGAAAGCAAGCAATTGAGGAAGATCAAGGAAAATACGCAGTAAATGTTACTGGGAAAATTCTACAATTTTTTGAAAATTATTACAATGTTTTCTATCCACTCCCAAAATCAGGTAGGACAGTTTTTATTCAGCTTTTAGTGTTTTATATTTGTTCATAACCAGGTGTCGAAGCAATCCAGTTTCTTGTTTTAAATGTGTTCATTTCTGCAAATCAGACTGACAATATTTTCGGTTCAGTGTGATCATACTCTATTTTCCTTCTTTCCTAAATCCTTTTGCAGCCAGAAACTTGGCTGAATTTCTAAATGTTTGGCAAACTGTCATTTTGGGGACTCACTCTGGATAATGGGAAGGTGACCATTCTTATGTGATTGTTCTGTTTAGCACCTTATTTCCCATCTTCACACCGTGCCATGGTGGGTAAGGGGGTGGGTGAGGGGGGGTGAGGGGGGGCGGGAATGGAATTTTGTAGCCCTGTTGGTACTTTTATTCCCACTGGTACCATGTTTGACCCTCAGCTCCTGAGCCACAAATTGCCCAACAGCATGGTCCTGGTGGAATCCAGCAAATGGTGTACAACCAGACACAAACCGGTTGGTTTCTCAGAGCCAATCGGTGAATAGATTGTAGGATGGAGGAGTCCACTGATGTAATCAGTTGGTGTCAGTGCACTTTTGGCTGCCTCAGTGTCCATGTTGGCAGTGCTATGGAGAACCAATTCTAGCACACTGTCTGCTGGATAGGTGCATGGACTTGCACTCCATTGATGTAATACCTGGTGCTGAGCATCAAATAGAAGTTGAGGGGGAGGAAACAAGGGACTGTGATAGGTCAGAGACTCAGGGTAGTATCAGCATGCCTCCATATGGAGGAGAAGCCACACACAGGAAGCCCCACAATTTTCCTCTCAGCACAGTCCAAGGTGCCCAAAACCTCCACATCCAACTTGCTTGTGGTTCCAATGCCAGCAGAGGTCAAGGCTGGGGTGGGGGTGTGTGATCCTGCATCTGGGCAGGAAACTCGCTGTGACCTGGACCCTCTACGTACAAATCCCCTGAAGGAAATATGTGGTTCAGTCTTTGTCATTTTCTCCTTCTCAAGAACCCATGTTTCTTTCATTGTTGCCCTCTTTTGATGTGCACCATCAAGTCCTTCTAGCATTTAATTGCTGCTACCTTTCACCCGACCACACAGCATCCTATCTGTCCTTTCCCTCCACCATCCCCCTCCTTACTGTACACTTGCATACATTTTCTGAGTTTCGATGAAAGATTATAACCCATAAACTTCAACTCTGTTTCTCAGCCCAGAGACAATGCTTGACTGGAATTACTTTCATAGCAGAGAGAGTCAGTCAGTTCCACCTGTCATCAGTAAAGATTAGCTGCTTGGAGATGGTGCCAGAGTATTCTCTCAGGTTACACTCTATGTCTATTCATAAAATGTTCAGATTCCATCAGCTTTGTTCACTAGCTCTCAAGAGCAAAATAATCTATTAAATGTGAATGTAACTGGTCAAGTGGCTATACCAGTAACAGTGAGCTGGAATGAGAGGGGAGCGTGCAGTGGAGGGGAAGGGGCAGAGCAGTCAGGGGAATGAATAGCAAGGTTAATGATGAGAGGCACCGAGGAGTTGGTGCAGTGGCAGAGTTAGGGTGAGTAGAAGGTAATGCAGAAAGATGATGGTACTTCCGTTTATGGGGCAGAGAAGGTAGTTGACCTCAGCATTGTGGGCACTAAAGTGACCTGGGGTGGGCTATGCTTAATCCATTACATTGCTATGGTTTAAACATGCCTGCTGCAAGGACCATGGAATATTGCTTTGTGCAAGATAGTGCGAAAGGGGAGGTGTAGTATATAGTGAGGTGAGCAGGGTAATGTTGCATGTGAAAAGTCTCTAGGGTTCACACAGGGAAATGTAATGAAATTGAGGCTTAACCACGTTTTGTGAAAATCTAATATTTCAGTTCAATCATTTATAAGAACACGTTAAAAGGGAAAGCTTGAATTATTGTTCTGATAATTTGATGTCCCACATAGGCAAGTCTCTCTTGCCATCTTTCTCCTCTATGGACAGAATCCAAGAACATCTCTGTGGATCTGAGACTCTGCTCATTCGGGCACTGCTGGAGTTCCTCAAATGGGTCATGGAGAAGTTCCATGGCCATCTGTAGCAGGCTCATTTCCTCTTCAAAAATTACCAAGATGATGCTCGATGAAATTATAAAGAAATAAATTATAAGCTCTCCAACCTATAGAGTTATTGCAAATACATATCAAAGATTCTCTGGAACATGAATTATTAGACAGCAATGAACTGAACATAGTCTGTGAATCTCTCATGTTCCTTCAGATAATAATTAGAGTGTTTTACATTTCTTAAATTACCAATAGATCAGATTGCCCTTCCTGATTTTAATGCTGGCGCAATGGAGAACTGGGGTCTTATCACCTACCGTGAGACTGCTCTCCTGTATGATCGCGACCTGTCATCTATTGGAAACAAGGAGAGAGTAGTAACGGTTATTGCACATGAACTGGCTCATCAGGTACAATGTTCTTTCCCATTTTCTGCCATAAAATGAGATTAATCAAGCATTAGTTTAACTCGTAGTACTCTTAGTCTGAGTTGGAAAGTTCAACTGATTTGACCACAGTTAACTGTATCAAGGGAGCGCTACACTGTCAAAGGGTCAGTGCTGAAGGAGCGCTGCACAGTCGGAGGGTCAGTACTGACAATGTGCTGCACTGTTGAATGGTCATTACTGAGGGATTGCTGCACTCTGAGTGTTGAGAGGGTTCTGCACTTGCCACTGGTTGCTGCTATCTTAGTTTATGCTTGATAATCAGCAAAGTGATAGAGGCAGTTGTCATGCAATAAAGAAATACATGCTCAGCTATATCCAGCTCACTGATGCTCACTTTGGTTTCTGTCAAGGCCACTTGGCTCCTGGCCTCATTACAGTCTTCGATCAAAAAGTGACAATACAGCTGAATTCCAGAGGTGAGGTAAGAGTTGACTTCTCTTGACATCAAGGCCGCATTTGACAGTGAGGTGTCAAGGAGCTCAAGAAAAACTGGAATCATTGAGAATTTGAGTTAACCTCTCCACTGGTTGGAGTCATATTTGGCACAAAAGAAGATAGTTGTGGTTGTTGGAGGTCAAATCCTCTGACAGAACATCTCTGCAGGAGTGCTTCAGGAGAGTGTCTTAGGCCCAATCATTTTCAGCTGTTTTATCAATTGAGATGAGATGCGTGTGCCTTACGTTAATATTAATTGTATGTTTATATTCATGTCAGGTTTTTAAGTTTGGATTTTTGTGAAAGCTTTTGACAGGTTGGTCTTTCTGGAACCATGCTTTTAAACTAGTTCGTGGCAGAGAGGATTTGATCAAGGACCATGGAGTGTTAATGAAAGTTTGTTTATATTGTGGGGGTTTAGATATTTTCTAATCTATCTGTTCAGAAATGTAGGGAGCAGGTAGGACATGAACTCAGGCCTTCTGCTCCAAAGGTAGGGCTGTGATACATGGCACACTTTGGGAGTTTATGACAGGAGAGATAAAACATTAAAAGATATTATGTTGTTTTTGGGTTTAGGAGAGTTAAGCATTAATCATAGCTTTGAAGATCTGACTGAAGTACAATCTCTCTCGGAAAAAGGAGATCATTCAGAGCAGTTCAGGAAATAGGTTATCTCGGTGAAAGCATGTAATTTGTGAAACCTCTAGAACAAAAGAGTTTGGTTAGTACTCGCAGATTGTGACAAAGGCCAAGTCTACATTCTCATTCTTATGAACAGTCAATGGAAAATGTCTCACAGCACAGGGCTAGAACTGAGGAAAAGCATTTAATTTAAACTCGGAGATTTGATAGAGAAGGAATTTCTCTGGATTTTGACTGACTATAAAGATTTGGAAGCAAGTGGGATTTTGTTTGTTTTAAAATCTTTTAAGCTGTATTGTATTTAGAGAACTTGGTTTGGTTTATTTTAATTTCTTTTATGTAATAAATATCTGCTCTATATTGCTAAAACCAAATCTATATTTTAATTTTTGGGATTGGGCTTGTCCTGTAATAACACAAGCTGGGATCATAACACAGGACCTTTCCCTTCACTATATGGTTAGAAGTGGATATGTTTACTGTTGATTGCACAATGTTCAGCACTATTTGGGACTCTTCAGATACTGAAGCAATCCATATCCAAATGCAGCAAGAGCTAGATATTATCCGGGTCTAAGCTAATAAGTGGCAAGTAACATTCATGCCACACAAATGCCAGATATTGACAGTGTCCAATAAGAGAGAATCTAGCTATCGCTAGCTTGACATTCAGTGACACTCCCTTCACTGATTTTTCCAATATCAACATCCTGGGAGTTACTATTGATCAGAAACTGAACTGAACTAGCCATATAAATACTCAGGTACAAGGACAAGTCAGAGTCTGGGGATACTGTAATGAGTAACTCAACTCCTGATTCCCAAAAGCCTGTTCACCATCTATAAAGCACAAACCAGGAGTGTGATGGAATATTCCCCACTTGCCAAGACAGTCCTTGAAGTGTGCCCTGTGTCCTTCTGGTAATCACTTGTCATGACAGTATAAGGCACGTGGAAGTTCTGTTCGGAATGTAGACAGTGCGGCCTGCCCAATGAAGATGATTGACAGCCATCAGTGCCTCAATGCTGATAGTGTCAGCATGAGACAGGGTTCTGATTCCGGAGTCTATTCTGCCACTGGATTTGCATCAGTTTAAAAAGGCACACTGATGATATTTCTATCAGGATTGAAGATGTCTTCTGCACATTGTCCAGGTTTCAATGCACACACAAAGGCAGGTAACAATACAACCTGCTTTTTTAAAATGTATATATTTATTGAAAAAATGTTTTCACTGTTTTACAAAAACACTAACCACAAAAAGTTATAAAAGTACAGAAAATTAGGAATAATATTGTACTGTTATGTTATAAATCCTCTTGCAAGGATGCCTGCTTTGAAGAAGTTTTCCTCCTCTCTCTACAAGAATCTCAGGGGGTCCCTCTCCCACTGCAACTCCCAGCTCATTTCCTCTGCCCTGAAGCTCTTCAACCATGTTGTGACTCAATGCTAATAATAATCTTCTTCAAGATACAATCGACTCATATTTCCTTAACTTAAACCAAGTTAGCACAAACTCAAATTAAATAAAATATCATTAAAGTAAATTATCATCCACTAAACTTAAATTACACTACATTGTACTATATTACATTACTCCACTCGCTGCACCTTCATCAAGGCTGCCGTCCACTGGAGCAACAATGATTATAGTCAAGATTAGAGCAAGAAAATCAATGTTTCAGGCAAAAGTCCTTCAGGATGAAGGCTTCTGCCCGAAATGTCGATTGTCCTGCTCCTCGGATGCTGCCTGACCTGCTGTGCTTTTCCAGCACCACTCTATTCTTGAATCTGATCTCCAGCATCTGCAGTCCTCACTTTCACCCAACTGTGATTATACCCGTATGTAGCAGCCTCCACCCCCCCCCCCCCCCCCCCACCCCCCACACCCACGTCTCCAGACTACCATATACAGCTCTCGTGGCTATATAAAGGCCTGAATCAATATTGCTGACAGATTCATGTCTGTGTAGTTTAGAATGGGCTGCCACGTCTTATAAAATTGTTCTGTTCCGTGGTGCACTGTACTTGTCAGGTAATCCTGAGGGATGTTGTGGTTCTGTTCGCCGAGCTGGGAATTTGTCTTACAAACGTTTCGTCCCCTGTCTAGGTGACATCCTCAGTGCTTGGGAGCCTCCTGTGAAGCGCTTCTGTGCTGTTTCCTCCAGCATTTATAGTGGCCTGTCTCTGCCGCTTCCGGTTGTCAGTTTGAGCTGTCCACTGTAGTGGCCGGTATATTGGGTCCAGGTCGATGTATTTGTTGATAGAGTCTGTGGATGAGTGCCATGCCTCTAGGAATTCCCTGGCTGTTCTCTGTTTGGCTTGCCCTATAATGGTAGTGTTGTCCCAGTCGAATTCATGTTGCTTGTCATCTGTGTGTGTGGCTACTAAGGATAGCTGGTCTGAACACCAACTAGCCACGAAACGACACGACCAGCTATCCTTAGTAGCCACACACACAGATGACAAGCAACATGAATTCGACTGGGACAACACTACCATTATAGGGCAAGCCAAACAGAGAACAGCCAGGGAATTCCTGGAGGCATGGCACTCATCCACAGACTCTATCAACAAATACATCGACCTGGACCCAATATACCGGCCACTACAGTGGACAGCTGGAACTGACAACCGGAAGCGGCAGAGACAGGCCACTATAAATGCTGGAGGAAACAGCACAGAAGCGCTTCACAGGAGGCTCCCAAGCACTGACGATGTCACCTAGACAGGGGACGAAATGTTTGCAAGACAAATTCCCAGCTCGGCGAACAGGGGAGAATACGGGTAAGTGGAGTTGAAATGCCCATCAGCCATGATTGAATGGTGGCGTGGACTCGATGGGCCGAATGGCCTTACTTCCACTCCTATGTCTTATGGTCTTAATCAAGGCTGCACGCCCAAGCTATGATATGGGTAGTCCCTTCCATTGCTGCAAGTCCTGCTTTATCCTCTCAAACAGCTGCATAAAGTTCACTCCGTACAGCTGCCAAGTGAGGGGGCAATAAAAATTCCCAGATAGAGAAAACTTTGCTGTGACCATCTAAAAGGAAACTGCATTCCGTCCTCCACTTTCGATACTCCACTAAACCCCACAGCCGCTCCCCTCCCCCCCCCCCAAACCATGGGCATGACTTTGATTTTGTGAAATTTATTTTGTATCCCAAAAAGCTACTGAATAATTTAAATTTTTGTATTAGCCGGGTTATGGACCTTTCCGGGTGAGCCAAAAACAAAAGGACATTGTCTGCATAAAGAGTGATTTTGTGTTCCCCAACTCCCACCTTCAGTGCTACTATTTCAGAGTCTTTTCAGATACCTTCCACCAGTGGTTCAGGTTCTTGGTAGTTGTGTGTGTAAGTGGTGGCAAACAATAGTGGCAACTGGCGACATCCCTGTCGGCTGCCCCTTCCCACACCAAAATTGCTTGATTTAATCCCATTCGTGATAACCGCCGCCTTGGGGTCTTTATATAACACTGCCAACCACCTGGCGAAGGCCCCTCCCAGACCAAAATGATCTAGAACAGCAAAGAGATATGACCATTCCACCCCATCAAAAGCCTTTTCTGCCTCCAGGGAGACCACTAAACCCGGAATCATTCTCTGCTGACATATTTGCACTATATTCCACACCCGCCTGATATTGTTGGAGGAGCTGCAGCCCTGGATGAAACCCATCTGGTCCTCTTTCATAATAATGGGCAGCACTTTCTCCAACCTCAGAGCCAACACCTTTGATAGAATTTTAATATTCACATTTAACAACGAGATGGGTCTATACGATGCGCAATGCTTGGAGTCTTTCCCTTTCTTTAAAATAAGGGAGATATTAGCCTCCCTAAGAGCAGGCGGATGGCAATCCTGTCTATACAAATGACTGTACATCTCCAGTAGTGGTTCAGCTAACGTGTGCTTGAACTCCTTGTAAAATTCACTCGGGAATCCAACTGGGCCAGGTGCCTTACCACCTTGGAGCTGCCTTACCACCTCCTGCACCTCCTGTACTGTCAGAGGTGCATTTAAAAGGGAGGCCTGATCTGTTTTATTACCGGGGAAGGTCAAGTTTTCAAAAAAGGATTCCATTTTCACATCCCCATCCCCACAGCCCTCCAACTGGTATAACTCTGCATAGAACTCATGGAATCTGGCATTGATCTTCCACAAGTGACATTACCAGTTCTCTCCCTGATAGACACAATGGACTGTAGAGCACCTTTTTCTTCCTAGCCAGATGAGCCAGGTTTCTACCTGGCTTATCCCCATATTCAAACAGCCTTTGCTTTGTAAAGCAGACCCCTCTCTTCGTCTCTTGTGTGAGCACTGAGTCCAGAGCAGCCTGGAGAGCTGCGACTCATTGCAATTTGACCAAGGATGGCCTGGTATAATATGCCAATTTGGCTGCCTTCAGCCGGGCTCAATGATCTGCTGCTGCTCTCTTCTCTGCCTCCTTCTCATTGCCGAGTATGAAATAATCATTCCCCTAAAGGATGCTTTGGTGGTCTCCAGAGCACTGATGGATTGCTGGCCATACCCCAATTGATGTCCCAAAAAGCCCTGAACTCCCTTGTGATATACTCTACAACGGTGTCATCTTTCAACAGAAATGGATCCATGCATCACTGCCACGTGCCTACTCCACTACCTTTGGTCTTAACATCCAAATTTACTGCCATATGGTCCAAAATAGTTATGCTCCCAATTCTGCAGGGTAATACCAAGTCCAAACAAACTGACGGAATAAAGAACATATCAATTCTTGTGTGGTACTTGTGCGGGTTGGAGTAAAAGATAAAGTCCCTCCCATTCGGGCGGAGGCATCTCCACACATCTTGTAGCTCCAACTCCTCACACAAGTTCACTAATTGTGTACCCGACAGTCCTCTTGGCATACTGTCTACACCAGGGTCCATGAGACAATTAAAGTCCCCTCCTATAATTGTATGGTGTACCCCAAGAGCCATTAGGTTAGAGACTGCATCAACTAGAAATTTGAGAGGGTGCGCCGGGGGATAGTAAACGTTCAGGATGCCATACTCTTCTTCAGCACCTTGAGAATGACAAACCTTGAGAATGACAAACCGTCCATACTCATCCTTGATTTGATCGGTCACCTGAAATGGGAGGTTCTTTAATACCAGTATAGCCACTCCTCTCCTTTTGGAGTTAAAAGAAGAAAAGAATTCCATATTGCATCCCCCGCTGTAACTTTAGATGTCCCAGATCAGTCAAACATATCTCTTGCAACAGCACAATGTCAATCCTTTCCTTCTTAAGATTTGACAGCATCTTTTTCCTTTTAATGGGGGAATGGCTCCCCTTTATATTCCAGGTGCACCACCTAAACAAATCACTAGCCATGACCGCACACTACAGACTGCAGTCCCCCAAGAGGAAGAAGCCCAGTCAGTGTGCGACAAGTGGAAAAAAAAAGACTTTATCAAATTTAAAGACTATTCCTAACAACACTGTCAAAACTACTAAAACTGAAAAAACTAACCTCTACACCTGACTTAAACAAATAAACACAAAAAGCACAAATTTCCAGAGACCGCTCCCCTAACCCTTGCCCATAGGGGGCATTCACTCCCAACCTCACAACCATCCGAGCATCTCCCAGTTAAGGCCACACCCCAAACCCAAGCAAGGGTAAAAAAAACATATTATTTATACTGCTACAAGTTAACAATGGATGCCCACCCCTCCCCCTCCACATCTCAACCCCACACATCTTTACAAAGGAGTAACCATCACCCAGCAAAACAGAACAATAAAATAACTAATAACCTCCAAACAGATATGATATAAAACATATCAGATTTTACCCCAAAGCAATACCAAGCCTATAAAGCAAGTTATATTATGCCATTGTCCGTATGCCTCTTTTCCTCCTCAACCAAAGTCTATCATTTCAGTGACTTCAAAAATTCTTATACTTTTTCCACTGAGTCAAAGTTGCAGACAAATCACTTATAATTGAAATGTACCACTGCCGGGTACCTCAAGGAGAATTGAATGTTTAAATCTCTTAAATTTTTCTTAAGATCATCAAAGGTTTTCCTTTTCTTAACTATGGCCCCAGAAAAGTCATGAAAAAACATTATTTTTGAACCTTTATAAGTCAAAACCTGTGTATCTCTTCCCAGTCTTCTGGCTGTTTTTACTATTAAATGCTTTTCCTTGTAATGCTGGAGTTGCCCTAGGACCAGGCTGGGGCGCTGGGCTGGCCCAGACCTGCGCATTGCGATCCGGCATGCCTGCTCCACACTCACCCAGCCTGACTCAATCTCCAGCCCCAGCAACTCCGGAAGCCACCTCACGAGAAAATCAGCAAGATTTTCACCTTCTTCATGCTCTGGTAAGCCCAAGATCCATAGATGTTTTCGCCAACCTTGATTTTTGAGGTCGTCTACTTGTTCCTGCAGAGTCTGAACCTGGCCTTCCAAGGTTCGCACCCGCCCCTTGGAGCTCTCTGTCGCGGCCTCTAAGGCTGCGGTCCTCTGCTCCACTACTTCCACGCACTGATCCAAGGCCCGGATCTCCTGCTTATGCTTTGTCAGCATTGCAGTAATTGGCTCCAGCGTTCCCTCCATTTTTTTCACAGAGGTTTGTAAACTCTTAGTAACTGCTGCTGCTCCACTGAATTTGAGGATGCTGCCACGGCAGTCGAGGTAACAGCTGTGGGTGTGCCCAACATAGTAGGGGAGTGCCCTGCCTGCTGCACTCCCCTAGCTCCCTTTCCTCAGGGGTGACTAATGGGGGTGGGGGTAGGTGCTTGCCTAGGGTATGGCATAGAGCCCAACACAGCAGACTGTTGCCAACTTGAATCTCTCAATACAGCCTTCTAGACCATGAGCTTAGTGTTGGTTTGAGGGCTTTGTCATAAAATCATCTGACTCTGAGCCAATGAAGAAGGATCCGCTGGTACACAGGAGATGATGCTAAATTTCATTATTGTTGATCTCTGTTCTCACTAGGAAGAGATTCCCAAGGTATCAGAATTGAGCCGCATTGCCTGCCAATTTGTAGCACGGGACAAGTTAGATTCCAGAATGAGACCTGGCCTACAGATCATAAGTTTTATTTTTGCAATTTGATACCGTTGTTGTCAGTCACTCAACATATTCACTATTACTTTGAATTAAAAGAACCTGAAACTTTATTCCACAAAAAAGGGAAAAGAAACTACTTCATACTGTAGGAGAACTGGTTGTATCAGATATCAGTTACAAATATCAAAAATACTGATTCAGACTTTGACCCTCAGCATCAACCTTATAAATACTCAAACCTTAGTGAGCATTAATATGTTTCCACTTCGAATTTCCTTGTTCGGTTGGTACGATGTACCTGGTTTCTTTTTGGAAGAATTGTGCATTTGCTCAATGTTTTCTTCTTTAATTAATGTATCTTTGCAAGACCCTTAAACTGCTAACACAATTCACTCACTCAATCGCATTTGTTTCTTAAACCCATGCATTCAACATCCTTGTAGGATGTTTTCCTCTGAGACCTTAAAGCCTTCTGTTTCTGGAGCTTTTTCTTATGAACTTCTAAGCCACTCAGGACTTCTTTTCTCCTGCTGTCTGTTTGGTGACTGTGAAAGTGCACTCCTGATATTTCAACCCCTTTCTCTCTGAGTGACCTGTTTCTCTCTTTGAAAGAAACCTGCCCTCACAAATCATCTTGATGGTCTCACCTTTTCAAAAGTAAACTTGTTTTTGTCTCCTATATCATAGGACACCTTGTGGCTAGGCAACAACCTATTCTTTCTCTCTTTTACTCTGTTTTCTAAAGCACTGAGCTATTCACTTCAAGCGCTTTCTACATTTACCAAAGTCTGATCATGCCTCATATAAATTTATTAGGTCTTCTTTCAGCATAACCACTTTATTTTTCTACTGATAAAATTTAACTTCACAGTATATCATGATTAGATTACCTACAGTGTAGGAACAGGCCTTTGGCCCAACAAATCCCTCTGAAGAGCAACCCACCCAGACCCATTCCCCTACATTTACCCCTTCACCTAACCTGCACATTTTTAGACTGTGGGAGGAAACCCATGCAGACACAGGGAGAATGTGCAAACTCCACACAGACAGTTTCCTGAGGCAAGAATTGAACCCAGGTCTCTGGCGCTATGAGGCAACAGTGCTAACCACTGTGCCACCATGCCACCATATCCTAAACTTTTACATTTGTTTTCATGGTTCTTCTGAAAAGTCAAAAATCACACAAGACTGGGTTATAGTCCAACAAGTTCATTTGAAACTCTAAACTTATGGAGCCCCTGCTCCTTCCTCAGGCAGCTAGTGAGTGACAATATATCAGGCACAGAATTTATAAGTAAAAGGTCAAAGGGTCATACAACTTTTGCAAATGTATTGAACAAACCTAGGTCAAAGACATTCAGCCTCTGATCTTCAGGTAAACATCCTCCAAGGTGGACTCAGGACACGCAACAACACAGAGTTGCCGAACAGAGGCTGATAGCCATGTTTGATACACATGAGGATGATCTCAACAGGGATTTGGAATTCATGTCACACAGGTGACCCCACTACATCATAAACTCTCACAAATATGCACACTCACTCTCACAGACCTGTCTCATAGGCATATACTCCCTCACATTTGTACACACTCTCGCACACATATACTCCCTCACATTCACTTGCTCTTAAGCACGCACACCCTCTCTCTCTTTCACACATGTGCGTGCGTGTGCATACGCACACACACATACATATATATATATATCTATGGGGTGAATTTGCATTTGCAGATTTGAATTTGCAGATCCATTATATTTCTTTTAAAAAACACTGTCTGTAGACAGTCAGTCACTGTGGCATTTTATAAATTCCTACTTTGGAAATAAAACCGGTCTGGCTCCTGGATGACATATAAACAGACTGAAACATGGCTTCGCACTTAAAATACATTGTCTCACCTGAGGTGTCACCTTTATTCTGGTAACTTTGGGTTTTATCTTGGGGTAGTGACTTGAAAGAAATTCTGGGATTTATATATTAATCGATCGAAATCTGCACATTCATTCTAACTGACTAAAGACTTAATAGCCATCTAGGTTTGTTCAAGGCATTTACATAAATTGTATGGCCCTCTGATCTTTTACTTATAAATTCTGTGTCTGACTAGCTCTCTCACTAGCTGCCTGAAGAAGGAGCAGGGGTTCCAAAAGCTTGTGGCTTTTAGGGCAACATGGTAGCTCACTGGATAATACTGTTGCCTCGCAGCTCAAGTGTGAGGGACCTGGGTGCCATAAGAAATAGGAGTGGAAGTAAGGCCATTCGGCCCATTGCGTCCTCTCCACCATTCAATCATGGCTAAGGGGCATTTCACCACCAATTACCTGCACTCTTCTCGTATCCCTTAATTCGATTCCAGCCTCGGGCGACTGTCTTTGTAGAGTTTGCACATTCTGTCAGTGTCTGCGTGTGTTTCCTCCAGCTGCTCCAGTTTCCTTCCACAATCCAAAGATGTGCAGGTTAGGTGAACTGGTCATGCTAAATTGCCCATAGTGTGCAGGGACATGGAGGTTAGGTGTATTAGTCAGGGACAAATGTGGAATAATTGGGGAATACTCTTCGGAGGGTTGGTGAAGACTTGCTGGGCTGAAGGGCCGGTTTCCACACTGTTGGGATTCTATGATTCAAATAAACCTGTTGGACTATAATGCAGTGTCATGTAATTTTTGACTTTGTCCACCCTAGTCCAACATATGCATCTCCATTTCTTAAAAGTAACTAACAATATGATCTGTGGTCTAAAAAAATCCCGAAGTTTCCAATCATCATCTCTAGCCAACCATCCTCTGCTGTTAATGTTGATATATTTCCAAGCCAGTTGTGAGGCAGATATTGAGACACGTTTCTTATTGGATAGGGTTTGTTAACTATTCAGTCTTACAGCTCCTTCAAGTGTATCAGGTGTTCTATTCATACATGTTTCCTACATCAATCTGTTCAGAGATATTATTTACACAACTTTGGAGCTGGCAGAACTTGAATCCAGGTCTCCTGGCTCAGTCTTAGGGAACTACCATTCTACCAAAAGCATCCACTCCCTCCATCATCAATGCTCAGTAGCAGCAATGTGTACTATCTACAAGATGCACTCCAGAAATTCACCAAAGATTCTCAGATAGCACCTTCCAAACCCTGACCATTTCCATCTGGAAGGATAAGGGCAGCAGATATATGTGAACATAAGTTCCCTTCCAAGCTACTCACCAAACTGACTTGGAAATGTATTGCAGTTCCTACAGTCAAAATCTGGTCAAAACCCTGGAATTCCCTCCCTACTGGCATTGGGGTCAATCCACAGCAGATGGACTGCAGCGGTTCAAGAAGGCAGCTCACCACCATCTTCTCAGGGGCAACTAGGGGCAAATGCCCATATGCCACAATTTTAAAAAATGAATCATTTTGTGAAGTTTCTAAATCAGATATTAACATTGTAGCTTCAACAGATTGACACCTCATTTTAGGTATGTCTAGTGTTGCTTATGATATGACCCCCTCCACTCTTTTGTGAACTGGTACTCAACACTAAAGGGGCACTACATTGTCAGAGTATCAGGCCCAAAGAAGTGCTGTACTGTAAGAGGGACAGTACTGAAGCAGTGCTAAACTGTTGGAATCTCTAGCCCAAAGGAGTGCTGAGGTAGAGAGAGAAAATGACTTGGGTAAACCATGACAGTAAAAAGTAGTTGGAGGTTGGACTGTGAACCCCCATCAGCTCTGTAGGGGTGACCAGACGTGGCACCACTACAAGAGCAGTCAATGCAGTGAAACTCAGCTGCAACTATTATGAGCAGGGATTTAAACCTCAGTTGTGATAATGAATGATAAATTGAATAATTTTGGCCTGTCACCAGTTAAGATCTATTTGGTTCTGCAGCGTTGGCATAGTTTCTAACATACAGTTAGAGCTATTTGAGCTGCACAACAAAAACAATTTGAATCTAAGTAGTGCTAATAGTGTAGAGACATTGCAAGATGCTTCATATAGATACAACCAGACAAAACTAATATTGAACCAATGAAGAAGATTTTAGGAGATTGGGCCTGAAACTTGATCAAAGATGTACATTCCATGAAGGAAATAAAATTGATACTGTTTTCTGAAATAGCATTCTGTTATTGAATAATATAGCTACACTTTCTTGCAATAACACATTTGTCTTGTAAAATGATACTGTCACTCACCGCTTGTTTGAGAATGAGTCTGTTACATTCCTGAAGTATTACAGCAGTTTATGGGAAAATTTATACATTCTAATGTTAACTCTTTCTTTCTTTCAGTGGTTTGGAAACCTGGTAACGATAAAGTGGTGGAATGACCTGTGGCTGAATGAAGGATTTGCTTCTTATGTTGAATACCTAGGAGCAGATGAGGCTGAGCCAGAGTGGGGTGTGGTAAGATGATCAGGTTCAGAATTGTTAGAGAAAGACCTCTTATGAGCAACTTATAAAACATTAAGTTGCTCATAAAAGATAAAAATGACTTGAATCTGATAGCATTATCCTGATTGAACTGATTTATTGAGATCCAAGACTGATAATTCTCAAAGTTAGTCAATTTACAGATTATTTTCACCTTCTATTGTAACTACTGATGTGATGAATAGTTATTAACATTATGCTCAACAGTTAAAGAAATTGTTGCCTTACAGTTATCAAAAAAAGGTACACACTCAAATCAAATTCATTTTACTGGTTGAGTGATTCTGTGACTTTAAGACTGTTTTTGGTATTAGAAGGTAAAGAGCTATCAGTATTGATGGGCTAGATGGTCTGCATTTTGCTGCAAAGTGATGGGGAGTCAAAAAGTACCCATCATTATCTATGCACAAATTGGAAAGCAACTTTTCCTGAGCAAAAACAACTTAATCATTTGGCTATCCAGGGCTTGAATATTGCTATAAAAAGAGACAGTTTGCAATCATCAGGACACAGTTGTTAGAATACCAAATCTCAAAGAGAATCACCATTCATATTGCATGAGAAAAAGGTGCTGGGGGCAAATAGGCGCTGATTGATTAAGGAATTGCTAGGGACAGTGCAGTGATGAGCTATTGTACTTTCATGGGCTTGTTTTTTTTAAATATAGATATTTTTATTAGACATTTAACATTTTTACAAGTTTACAAAAATAAACAATACTCTCAAATACAAACATTGATATACAACTAAATCAAATATACAATAGCCAAAATTTAACAAAAGAAAAAATACCAAAAAAGAAGAAAAAACAAAACTCACTGTCTACTAATCTAACCTACAACTAACCAGAGTGTATATTTAAGTCTCTAACATGCTCGGAATGTGTTAACATCAAATGTAATAAAACCCGTATTCATGTGGGATTCCTCTCCTAAGGGGCCCCGGACCAGCCAGGTTTGTAATCTCAATTAAATAAAAGCCCTTCTTAGGAGCCGAAATATCTGTATTTATGTAATTCAAGAAGGGCTGCCATATTTTATAAAATAATTCGGTCTTTCGGTGCACCATATTTGTATGGAGGTCAAGGGGAATACATTCCATAATTAATCTGTGCCAATTTGAAAGTCCAGGGGGGCATTCAGCCACCCAGTTCACCAAAATATTTTTCCTTGCACAGAAAGAGAGAATAGAAAATAGTCTCTTCCCGTACATGTCCAGGGAGGGAAATTTCGAAAAGCTCAAAAGGAGAGATACAGGGCCCACTTTAATTTCCGTTCCTAAAATTTCTGTCAGGGTACTTGCTACTTTAGTCCAATATCTATGGATCTTATGACAGGTCCATAGGCAATGTACAAGAGTGCCCACCTCTATTTTACATTTGGGACACATTGGAGATGCTCCTGCCTTAAATTTTGCCAATCGAACCGGTGCTATATGGGCCCTATGAAGTATCTTCAGCTGGATAGTTCTGTTACAGATAGTAATTCTTCTAGTGTTTTCCCAAATATCATTCCATGTTTCTATAGAGATTTCTAGTCCCAAATCCTGATCCCATGTTTTAAGCAGATTGTCCATATCTCCCTATACTTCATCATGTAGTAAATGATAAATAGTACTGACGGAAGATACTCCCACTAGTCGTAGGACACTACATTCTCTATCTGATTTATAAAGACTACCAAATAACGTAGTCTTCTTCTGTATAGTCTCGAATTTGGAAATATCGAAAGAAGTCTCCATTAGGTAATCTGAATTTCTGACGCAGCTGTTCAAAAGACATCAGGACCCCATCTTTAAATAGGTCCCCTAGACATGAGATACCCCTGGATCTCCAGAGTTTAAAAGTGGCATTTGTAAACCCCGGTTGGAATCCCCATGCTCCCACTATCGGAGCATATATTCCAAGCCTTAATTGTGTTTAGTATTATAGGATTTTTACAGTGATCTGTAATGATTTTCCTCGTGTCTGAAAATAAAAGGTTAATAAGTGGGTATTTTACTTGAGAGGCCTTGATATCCAACCAGATTGATTGTGGATCAGACAAGACCCAATCAGCTATGTAACTTAATAGGGAACTTAACTGATATTTCCAAAAATCTGGGATGTCCAATCCTCCTCTTGCCTGTGGAAGCTGTAGCTTCTTCAGCTTAATGAGGGGCTATGATTCCAGATAAAGGAACCCAGCCAGCCATATAATTTACGTAGAGCCATCCTCGGCAGCATCACCGGAAGCATTCTCATAGGGTATAGGAGACGGGGCAGGACATTCATTTTAATTAGTGCTATTCTACCCAGCCAGGAAATTGGAAGGTCTCCCCATCGCTGGAGGTCCTGCCTTATCCTCTCCAGTAAATGCACAAAGTTAGCTTTGTATAACTGACCAAATACTGGGGTAATAAAAATGCCTAAATATAAGAAACCCTCCAGGGACCAACGAAAGGGAAAAAGGGATCCGTCCACTAAGTGGGGTATTATAGCAAGGCCACCCATTGGCATAGCCTCCGATTTTGAAAAATTAGTTTTATAGCCTGAGAATGCGCTAAATGTATGAATAACTTGGATTAGGTGAGGTATGGAACGGACATCAGAGGATTACTGAGGAATAGAAGAACATCATCTGCATAAAGGGTAATTTTATGTTTACCTGTGCCAATCCTCGGGGCCGTTATATTAGGATCAGCCGGTATAGCTTCTGGTAGTGGTTCAATTATTAACGTAAATAACAATGGCGAGAGAGGACATCCCTGACGGCAGCCCCTACCCACACTGAAGCTATCCGAACCTAATCCATTGGTAACCACAACTACTTTATGTTGAGACCCATTTGGTAAACACCTGTCCAACGCCAAACCTTTCCAATGTGTAAAACAAATATGACCATTCAACCCTATCAAATGCGTTTTCCGCGTCTAATGAAACTACTACTCCTGGTATCTTTCCCTGATGACAGGCTTGAATCATATTCAAAACCCTTCTAATATTATTGGATGATCTACGGCCCTTAATAAACCCCGTCTGATCCTCCTTTATAATATGTGGCAGTACCTTTTCTAGTCTCAATGTTAACGTTTTAGAAAGAATTTTAAAATCTACATTTAGCAAAGATATTGGTCTATGTGACGTACAATCTTCTGGATCCTTTCCTTTTTTAAGGATAAGAGAGATATTTGCTTCTTTCAGCGAAGGCGGGAGACAGCCCTGACTTTGTGCATAGTTGTACATGTCCATAAGTGGAACAGCCAATATTTCTGTAAATTCTTTATAGAATTCAGCTTGAAAACCATCTGGGCCAGGTGCCTTACCACTCTGAAGTTGCCTGATTGCATCAAGTATTTCTTGGACTGTTAGAGGAGCATTTAGGACCGATACCGGTTCCGGAGTTAGGCCTGGAAAGGTCAAATTTTTAAAAAACGATTGCATCCTCCTAGTCCTATCTTCACAATCCTGCGATTTATATAACTCAGAATAAAATTCTCTAAAGATCACATTAATCTTTTTATGATCATGAGTCAAAATACCTATACTTTCCTTGATAGACGTAATAGTCTGAGAAGCCTTTTTTTTCTTTGCAAGAAATGCTAAGTATCTACCCGGTTTGTCGCCATATTCATATAACCTTTGTTTTGCAAATAATATTTCCCTCTTAGCCATTTGAGTAAGCGTGGTGTTTAGAGCTGTCCTAAGGGCCGTAATCCTTTGCAAATTAATAATAGAAGGTCTATCAGTGTATGCTGTTTCAGCCCCTTTTAAGCGAGCTTCAAGCAGACGCTGTTGTTCTCCCTTCAATTTTTTCTGGGTTGCTGAGTAGGAGATGATCAAACCTCGCGTGTAAGCTTTGATGGTCTCCCACATCATTGATGGGTTGCTAGCCGTACCTGAATTAATTTCTAAAAAAGTTTTAAATTCAAAGTTTCAAATTTACTATCTTTCATTAGGAAGGGTCCATATGTCAATACAGAGGGGATGTCCCGTTGTTCCTCGCCTTGATTTCCATATATGCAGCAGCGTGGTCGGAAATTGCTATACTACCTATTTTACAGGATGATACGGAATTTTTAAAAAATCGAGGGGGCAAAAAACATATCAATTCTGGTATGACATTTATGTGGATTGGAGTAGAAAGAAAAATCTCTGCCCTGTGGATGAAGACATCTCCATACATCTACTAATCCTAATTCTTTGTTCAGATCTACCAATTGTCTAGATCTGGGAGATACTCCTGCAGTACTCTTGGGAATCCTATCTATTTCCGGATCCATAATACAATTAAAGTCTCCCCCTATAATTGTATGACGGGCACCAAAAGCCATCAATTTTGAAAAGGCTTCCGTTATAAATTTAAAGGGGTGTGCCGGGGGGCAGTACAAATTTACAATCCCATATTCCTCTCCATTTATAAGGGCTTTAATCAGAATATATCGTCCAGATTCGTCTTTTATCTGATTTAGGATTTTGAAAGGGAAATTCTTCCGAACAAGAATAACAACTCCCCTGCTTTTTGAGCTAAAAGAAGAAAAAAAGGCCAGATCAAATTCACCCTGTCGTAGTTTCAAGTGTTCTTTATCCAGCAGGTGTGTCTCCTGTAGAAGAGCTATATCAACTCTTTTTTTCTTAAGATTTTGAGAATATTTTCTTCCTGTTGACTGGCGAATTACTCCCCTTGACATTCCAGGTGCACCACTTAACCGACTGATCAACCATAATGATCCGGGCAAATCCGAAACCCCTCGGGAGGGGAAACCCTATCCAGAACATCCCGAGCATAGAGCATATAAAATTCACAAAAATAAAGGCTCTCTAATACACTCACAACAGTATAATAAAAAACTATTTCTAAATAATAAAAAAAAATAAAACGTATTTAAGTGGAGACTTTCCCCCTTGTTCCCAGGGGGTGTCACTTCCTTTCAAAAGTCCATCATATCCTCTCCCAACCAATGCCCCACCCTTGACCCAGGTGCTCCTCAATAAAATGAGGAGAATTCAGATATAACACAAAGCTAGAATTAACAGTGAGCACCCTACCCCCGCCCCCCCCACACCAACACCTGGATATATTTGGTAATGTTAATACCATGTATAAACATATAACTATAAAATTACAACCTCGACAAATAATAATTAAATATAATAATACAAAATAATACATAATAAAAAATACAAAATAACAAGGGAGAAACAACCCCGCTCCTAGAGACAGAGGTAAAATAGAATATGGTAACCACCTCCCCCTACCAACATTAACCAAACCCCTCGGCTTATATACATACCCACATATATACATAAAATAGTAAAAGAAAACAACCCCAAGAGGGGGGAGAAAATCAAATCCCTCTCCCCACCCCCCATGATAATATTAAACAGTAAGGTAAGAAAAAAGAAAAAAAGGGGGGGATATAAACCAAAGCAGGGGGGGGGGGAAGGAAAACCAACATCCATTATCTCTTACAATTTATCTAAGAGAGTCCAAGAATTCCTTAGCCTTTTCTGGCGATCCGAAGTCATGGTTAAAGCTTAGCGTCGCTGGGTAGCGTAAGGAGTACTGAGTATTTAAGTCCCTTAAACACTTCTTCGCCTTGTCGAATGACTTCCTCTTTCGGACCAGAACTGGGGAAAAGTCCTGGCATAACATGATCATGGATCATAGCTTGGGGGTCTTTTCCAAGGTTTCTAGAAGCTTCTAGGAGTATCTGCCTCTCTCTATAGCTCTGCAGCCGGAACAGGACTGGGCGAGGGCGCTGGTTCGAGCCTGGCCCACGTATTGCGACCTGGTAGGCCCATTCCACCCTTACCTGGCATGATCCAGCCTCCAGATTTAAAAGCTATGGCAACCACTGCTCGAGGAATGCTGTAAGCTGGCCTTCCTCTTCCCGTTCGGGAAGGCCCAGCAAACGAATATTTTTTCAACGACCTCGATTTTCGAGGTCGTCAATGTGATTCTCTAAGGTCCCGACTCGCTGTTCGAGAGTCCGGACCTGATCCACGGCCGATTGAGCTGTAGATTCGGAGGTCGTGGCCTTTAGCTCCGCCCCTCCGACTCGGCGCTCGATTTCTTTGATGTCTTGGTCGTGCTTTTGCAGCGTGGCCGAGAGTGAGTCCCATCGGCTTCGGGATTCTTCAATAAAAGCGTCGATCTTCACATCCAGTTTAGAGATGATTTCCACGAGGCTCGCCACCGTAGGTAAGTCCCCAGGGTGGCTGTGGACGCCTCTGTTCCACTGGAGAGGGTGGGGGAGGGGTTCCTGCCTGCTGAGAGCTGCGGGCTCCCTTCTCTGGTCAATTTTACTAAATATTAGATTGTTTAAATTTAATACTAAGCAACTAATTAAATTAAACAGATATTATAAATGATTTGGTGAGTGCGATGGGGGTGAGTGACCCACTTTGCCCAAGTCTTGGGAGGAGCACTATAGACTCAGACTTGCTGGGTTGCCGCCATCTTGGATCCCCCAATGGGCTTGTTTAATTAAAAAAAAACCTACAGAATGTCTGTGGGCAAAGACAGCTCAATGAATGGTCAAACAGCCACTGTTTGCTCAGTGTTTACAGCAAAGTCTGACCTGGACTCTTGAGCTTGAGAAGAGATTAATGTAGTTCTTACTGAGTTTGAATCTGTGGCTTAAGGCTACTTGTGTTTTATCATTGAATATCCATGAAATCATTTGGAAATCTGGTAGAAAATAAAATAATGTCAATGCTGTGCTCATGACCTTGGATTAAAGGGTCAAGATTAGAAGTGTCTGTGAGTGATACAGTTGTTTGATTGTTTCAGGTAGCATATTCAATTCCTTATATTATTGCAACATTTAATGATAATTGAGATACAGAAAGAAATGTTGGGACAGATGACCAAATGCTAGGAACAAAAGTAGATTTTAAGGAGTGTCTTAAAAGTGGAAAATGAGATAGAGATGTGAAGAGATAAATTATAGATATTCCAAAGCTTGGGATCCAGGCAACTTGCCCTCGCAAATCAGAAGTCAATGAAAATTGGGAGAAAAGTCTCTACTGACTGGAGTCATATCTAGCACATTGGAAGATGGATGTGGTTGTTGGAGGTCAGTCATCTCAGCTCCAGGATATCTCTGCAGGAGTTTCTTAGGGTAGTGTCCTAGGCCCAACCATCTTCAGTGGCTTCATCAATGACCTGGCCTCTATCATAAGGTCAGTCGTGAGAATGTTCACTGATGATTGCATAAAGTTCATCACCATTCGCAACTTTTCAGATATTTGAAGCAGTACATGTCAAAATGCAGCAAGAGCTGGACATATCCAGGTTTGGGCTGACAAGTGGCAAATGACATCAATGGCCATTTTCAACAAGAGAATCCAACCATCTCTCTTGATATTCAATGGCACTACCATTACTGAATTCCCTAGGCCACTGATCAGAAACTGGATTACCATATAAATACTGTAGCTAAAAAAAAGGTCGGAGGACAGAAATTCTATTGCAAGTAACTCAACTCTTGACTCTCCACTCTAGTACAAGTCAGGAGTATGATAGAATACTCCCCTCTTGCCAGGATGGGTGGAGCTCCAACAACAGACAGGAAGCTCAATACTATCCAGAACAAAGCAGCCTGTTTGATTGACACTACATCCACTATTTTCAAACTTACTCCCTTAGACACTGATGCGCAGTAGCAGCAGAGTGCCCCATTTACAGTGTAGTGATTGTAACAAGATCAGCCAGGTGGACCTCATTGAACATAAATTCCCTGTTTGAGATCGTTAATCTGGTCCAATCAGGGATTCCTGGCTGAGAGAGAAAAAGAGGATGTTTTCACTGTGTCTCGCACCTGCACACACACACCATGGGTGCTGGGGAAAAAATAAGCACTACCGCACTTAGGCGGTAGTGTGGGGGTAAAAAAAAAGGGAAAAAAAAAGAGGATGTTAAACCAGCTGGTGGCCGCCATGCTGTGGTACCGGCTGGTCACTTTGGTCCCTCCTCCTGGCTTTGTCGCTGACATCCAGAGAACGTTGGTCGACTTCTTCTGGGACAAAAAGATGCACTGGGTCGCCGCGCAGGTTCTGAGTCTCCCTATTGAGGAGGGCGGTCAGTCGCTGGTGTGCGTCCGCACCCAGGTCGCGACGTTCCGCCTTCAGGCCTTGCGGCGATACCTTTACGTCGAGCCTCCTCCTAGGTGGTGCGCCCTGGCGACGTATTTTTTTCCGCCAGGTGCGTAACCTCAACTACGACACGCAGCTCTTGTTCGTCGACCGTGACGGTTTGGAGGTCGCCCTCAAGACGCTGCCTGTCTTTTACCAGGACCTGATCACTGTCTGGAACATGGTCGAATCGCGTCGCGCCTACCCTCCGACTGGAGTAGCGGCTGTCGTCAGGGAGCCGTTGCTCAGGAATCCGCACCTCCGTACTCGCGGGTTCGAGTGGCTGTCGGAGGGGAGGGCCGTGGCGGCGAGGGTGACCAGGGTCGGGGACGTGCTGGGTGCCCGGGGGGCCTGGGCTGGACGCTGCCGCAGGACATAGCTAGCAGGGCAGCGGTAGACGTCCGGTACGTGGCCACCGCCATCCGACGCCTTAAAACGGCGGTGCTCGGCTCCGACGTAGTGCACCGGTTGGAGGACGCTCAGGTGTGCGGTGGGATCCCGTCCGCGCTCACCCCGGCCCGGACGGAATTTCACATTGGCCCCAAGGTCCCGTACTTCCCGCGGGAGCCTGTGCCCCACAACCTGAGCCGCCTCCGGAATTTTAATTTTGTTGCTTTCAGGGACATAAAAAGGAAGGCCCTGTATCGACTGCTGCTGCACACCGTCCACCTCTTCTCCCTCATCCACCGTCCGGACACGCCTTGGCGTGCCCATTTGCCACCGGGCGGTGGGGATCCCCAGTGGAGGGCTCTCTATGCGGGAGTCCTCCCCCTTTCTCTCGGGGATCTGGGGTGGAGGGTGCTGCACGCAGCAGTCCCCTGCAACCGCAGATTGCGGTGGTTCACGGACTCCCAGCCCAACTGCTTGTTCTGTGGCGCTGTGGAGTCCGTGGACCATGTATATATTGGGTGTGGGCGTTTGCACTCCCTTTTTGATTTTCTTAAAAACCTTCTCCTCTGTTTCTGGCTGCACTTCAGTCCCACGCTCCTGATCTTCGGGCACCCGGTACGGAGGAGGGAGGGCAGGTCCGAGGACCTCCTCGTGGGTCTGCTCCTGGGCCTGGCCAAACTGGCCATCAACAGGTCCAGGCAGCGGGCCGTGGAGGGGGTCGTTAGGGCCGACTGCCTGCCCCTCTTCCGGGGTTACATTAGAGCCCGGGTGTCCTTGGAGAAGGAGCACGTGGTCTCCACCAACACCCTGGAGTTGTTCAGGGAGAGGTGGGCGCCGCAGGGAGTGGAGTGTATTATTTCCCCCTCCAACTCTGTTTTGATTTAGTCCCTACCCTCCCCTTCACTGTTTGATCACACAGCATTGCCCTGTGGTTTGAAGGGCAGTGCTTGTCACTGGCCACTCGGGTGTTTTTCATATCTTCCTGGTGGTGGAAATTCAATAAAGATTTGTGCACTTTGTGTCTTTCACTGTGTCTCACACCTGCACACACACACCATGGGTGCAGGGGAAAAAATAAGCACTACCACAGTTAGGTGGTAGTGTGGGGGTTAAATTTTTAAAAAAAGAGGATGTTTCCTATCTTCCTGGTGGTGGAAATTGAATAAAGATTCGTACACCTTGTGTTTCTCACTGTGTCTCACACCTGCACACACACACCAAAAAAAAAGGATGTCTGTGCTATAGGCATTGATTTATTGTTTGGTTTATCGGACTGTTTGTATGTGATTGCATTTACTGTTTCATTTTTGATAATGTAAGGTGGGATTCGAGGTTCGCCCTTGTTTCCCTGTGAACTGGTTGCAGGGTTGGGTTTGGGGTCTGGCTTTGCTGCCCCTTTCCCCTTGCTGTTTCTTGTATATGGCTGCTCATGTTAACTTAAAAATGTGTTGCTGGAAAAGCGCAGCAGGTCAGGCAGCATCAAAGGAACAGGAGAATTGACGTTTCGGGCAGAAGCCCTTCTTCAGAATTCCTGAAGAAGGGCTTATGCCCAAAACGTAGATTCTCCTGTTCCTTTGATGCTGCCTGACCTGCTGCGCTTTTCCAGCAACACATTTTTAAGCTCTGATCTCCAGCATCTCCAGTCCTCACTTTCTCCTGCTCATGTTAACTGTTGGTTTGTATTTTGTACTGTTTAATAAAATAAAAAGAGGAGTGTGAAACATTCTGACACTCAGAGCTGGCTCTGAGGGAGCTGGACCAGTGTCAAAGACTTGCCATGTGTAAGCAGAAGGTGACATGGAGCGGGATACTGGCTTCCATGGAGTTACTTCAACAGATGCACTGCAACAGTTCATCAACACTCCTTAGGTAGCGCCTTCCAAACCCACAATCACTACCATGAAGGAGAAGGGCGAGGTCAGCAGGTGAATGGGATCACCACCACCTGAAAGTTTCTCTCCAAGACATTCACCAACCTGACTGGAAATATATCGCTGGACCATCAGTGTCACTGAGTTACAATCCTAGAACTTCCTCCCTAACAGCATTGGTGGTTTACCTACAGCAAACGGAACACTGAAGTTGTTTAAGAAGGCAGCCTTCTCAAGGGTAACTAGGAATGGGCAGTAGAAGCTGGCCCAGTCCCTGACGCCCACATTCCATGAAAGAATGAAAAGCAAATTTACCTTCAGCCAACAATGGTAGATCAGTCGTAATCAAGGAGACACAGCAGGCCAGAATGTAGGATGCATCCAAACGTCGTTGAATCGGGATGAAGTTACTGAGGTAGTAAGTAGTAAAGCCCTGAAGGAATTCAAAATAAAGAATAGAATGTTTAAATCAAGATGTTAGTAGGTTATGAATGAGTGAAGCTGAGAGAGCACACAGCAATGAGGCAACATGACTTGGTATGAGGTAGGTCACAGGCCGCTGAGTTTTAGATTACCACAAGGAGAGAGTAGAATGTAAGAGATCACCCAGCAGAACTATATGTTGATAGTTCATTGCTATTTACTTTGTGATCAGAATTTACTTATTTATAATAAACAGCAATTCTCGTTAAGTACAAGAAATTGGTGAATGTTTTCTGTTAATCTGATTCCATCAGACAGGTAAATCAAGGTCTTTGCATTCTATAATTAAATCATTAACTCTTAGAGTGACCTCAGGACTAATGGGACTTGACAATCAACACATTCCCCAAAGTGGATCATGACAATAACTACATTATGAGAGAAACACTTAATACTAACAGGCTACACCTTGACAATATCCTTGTTCACAGTGAGGTCGGGTCTGTAGGACTGAACAAATTTCACTCCAGCACCAACCTCTGCATTACTTATTCATGTTCCCATTATCTATAGGGCATTATTGGATTCATGTTCCCATTATCTAGAGAGCATTATGTGCCCAGCATGGCCAACAGAACTATGCATTCAAAATATGGGGAATTAAACAAAAACTACTTTTTTTCTCATTTCAAAACTCTTCGCTTTTCCTGAGTCACAGTACAATTTCCTAATCTTTTAAATTTACCATTTAGAACAAGTTTGTTGAATAAATATTGTTGAATAGATTCCTGTAATCTTAAGAATCCTCATTACAAACTGTACTGAGATGAGAAATAAACCTTTTTTTTAAATGATTGACAGTAGTTTTCTCTTTCCACAGAAAGATCTAATTGTACTGGATGAAATTTACAGAGTTTTTGCTGTTGATGCTTTAGCATCCTCTCATCCTCTCTCCTCTGAAGAAACTGATATTAACACACCAGCTCAAATTAATGAGCTTTTTGATGCAATCTCATACAGTAAGGTAAGTGAATCTTTCTTGTAGAATGTGTAACTTGGTTATTGTGACTCTAACAAATGTATGACTGGTTTTCTCTACAGGGAGCATCTGTCCTTCGCATGCTTTCTGACTTTCTGACTGAAGAAATATTTGTCAGAGGACTCAATGTAAGTCTCCATGTTAAATTTTATTTAATTTTATCAATTAATCTGACATGTTTTAGTTGTTGAAATTTTCATAATTTAATTTTTTTTATAGACCTATCTCCGTCAATTTTCATATGGCAACACGATATACACAGACCTTTTTGAGCATCTGCAGAAGGTTTGTATTTGAAAAGACTAAAATAATTAAAAACAAAATGATGTTTATTCGCAACATTTATGACTGAAAACACAGGTGCTGCAAATTTCCATTTAAAGAAAGATAGCACACAACTATTTTTAATAGTGGCTAGTGTCTTGTACTGTGTTAAACAGAGTTATTGTTACTCATTATTATTACCTTTAGTTATTACTTCACTCTCCAGCATCCAAATTCAACAAATTTAAAGGGATTTTTGGAGCTCTCCAGTTTGGGGAAACAGTGGTAATGTCACTGGTCTAGTAATCCAGAACTCCAGACTAATATTCTGGTGACTTGTGTTTGAAACCCATCATGGCAGATGGGAACATTTGAATCAGTAAATTTTGAAATTATAGAGCTAATTTAATGGGGACCATATAATGATTCGATTATCATAAAAACCTACCTGTTCACTAATGCCCTTCATGGAAGGAAATCTGTCATCTTTACCTGGTCTGCCCTAAACCCACAACAACAAATTTAACTCATAGGTCTCTGAAGTAGCTGAGGAAGTTGTATCAAACTGCTGCAAAGTCTAAACAAAGGAATGGAAGTGAACAGAGGGTGATGCAATCGTTGAGTGGTATTATTGTTAGATTATTAGTCCAGAAAATCAGTTAATGTTTTGGGGACCCCAGATTTGAATCACACCATGGCAGATGGTGGAATCTGAATTGAAAAATAAATCTGGATTAAGAATCTACTGATGATCCTGAACCAGAATGTTAGCTTTGTGTAACATTGTGGGCGGCACGGTGGTTAGCACTGCTGCCTCACAGCACCAGAGACCCGGGTTCAATTCCCGCCTCAGGCAACTGACTGTGTGGAGTTTGCACATTCTCCCCGTGTCTGCGTGGGTTCCTCCGGGTGCTCCGGTTTCCTCCCACAGTCCAAAAATGCACAGGTCAGGTGAATTGGCCAAGCTAAATTGTCACAGTGTTAGGTGTAGGGGAATGGGTCTGGGTGGGTTGCGCTTTGGCGGGTCGGTGTGGACTTGTTGGGCTGAAGGGCCAATTTAATTTAATCTAAATAATCAAGCTGGATGTGAATCTCCTGTTCAGACATTATTGAGTGATGACCATGACACTGAATCTCATTTTCTTTTTCAGGCTGTTGATAGTTCTATCAATTTGCCCACAACAGTTGGTAAAATTATGAGTCGATGGACACTACAGATGGGTTTTCCAGTTATTACAATAGATACGACAACTGGAACTGTTACCCAAAAACACTTTCTTCTTGATCCAAATTCAACTGTGACTCGTCCTTCAAAATTCAAGTAAGTCTGATCAGGAAATTGAAGGCATTTTAGTCTGCGAAATGTTCTGATTTTTTAACAGTAATTATTGAACATAACATTGTGAAAAAGAATTTTAAATGCAGATTAGAAATTAAAATGTAACATTTTGCATTTTTCGAGCAGACACCACCCAAGGTTAAACTCACTGCTAAATGGAGTTGAAAACTCTTGGTATTTTTTATAATTAATGAGTACAAAAACAAATTTGTATTTATGTAGAGCCATATACAAACTCATCAGTTCAAACAGTTTGCTAGGAAATGCGAGAACTTGGGTATTATTTTAACAAATGTGACAGTCAGACTGCTCAGTCAGGTCTCAAATAGGGCAATGTCATGAATGAGCAGCTCCCTTGTTATGATGTTGGTGACTGCAGTTTTAACTGAAATAAAATCAATGAATAATTGAACCTGACCAAGAAAGGGGGTCACTTCTGGGCCTGGGTGTCCCTGGGGAAGGAGCACACAGTGTCTACCAACACCCTCAAGGTTTTCAGGGAGAGGTGGGCATGCGGTGCATGGAATGTTTTATTTCTCCCTCCAATTCTATTTTGATTTAGTTCCTGACCTCTCCTTCACCTTTGATCACTCAGCATTGCCTTTTGTTGTGAAGGGCACTGCTTGTCACTGGCCACTCGAGTGTTTCCTTCCTTCCTGGTGATAAAATTATAAATAAAGATTTCTGCACTCGTTGTTCTTCACTGTGTAGTATACCTGCTCGCGCGCACGCGCACACACACACACAAAACATGGGTGCTGGGGAATAAATAAGGACTAGTGCTGTTTGGTAGAGGTGTGGGGGTTTATGAGAAAAAAAGAGAAAGGGCCAGTTACAGGCAGTGGATGGCAGAGCAAATCTCTCCCACGCATCAATCATCCTTTCCTTTTTGCAGGTCACTCCAAGGTAATCAGTTTGTGTAAGAACTTTCACAGCCTTCAATGGTGAGAGCTGTGCTAAGAATGACAAATACTCCCAAGTCAATAAGAGTATTTTTGACAAATTCATTTTTTTGTGTATTTCAGTTACACTTGGATTGTACCAATTACGTGGATGAAAGGAGGAATAGAGAACAGTACTTGGTTACTGGATTCCCAAAGTATGAATTTTCCATATACTCTACAGAGATAAGTAACAATCTGAGTAAATTGTGGCAGATTAGAGGCTACTTGTTAAATGGAAATAGCACAACTGTAATTTCACAATCATGGAAAATGCCTAACAGCCCAATACTTGCAAAACTGGGGCCTACTCTCCCCACTCTCAAGTATTCCTGGCTCTACAGGATTCCAGCTGAAAATGTGTTGCTGGAAAAGCGCAGCAGGTCAGGCAGCATCCAAGGAGCAGGAGAATCAATGTTTTGGACATGAGCCTAAGAAGCTCATGCCCGAAACGTCAATTCTCCTGCTCCTTAGATGCTGCCTGACCTGCTGCGCTTTTCCAGCAACACATTTTCAGCTCTGATCTCCAGCATCTGCAGTTCTCACTTTCTACAGGATTCCAGTCAAGGTCAGGCCTTTTTATTGCCTACATCATTTTCCCATCATGTACTTAGGATTGTACTTACCATTTTAGAGCAGCACATGGTGAATGCATGTAAAGGTAAGTTTAACATCTCATCCAAAAAACAAAATATCTGACAGTGCGGCGCTCCCTCACATGGACCATCAGGTGGCTCAGCACTCCCTTGGCACGGACCTTCCGACGGTGCGGTGCTCTCTCGGCATGGACCGTTTCCCTAATGAATATGTTTTAACTGTAACAATAGAAACCATTCTGGAAATGAAATTGGATGGAAAGGAGTGGCTGGTGGCCAATATTAATGTTACGGGATATTACAGAGTGAATTACGATGAGACGAACTGGAAGAAACTTGTGAATCTATTGTTAACAAATCACGAGGTGAATATAATCTTTCTCCTTTGCTTCAATTACACTATTGTACTCGTTATTAAGGAACTGACAGAACACTTCACAATTTCCAAATCAAAGTTCAAATCGAAAGAAAACTGCTTATAGATTAGAACCTGAAGATAATGCAACAGGAAACGTGTTGACGATCCCTAATCAACTTGTTCCTCTCTAGATGATTATAAATCCTATCTCTTAGACCATTTCCAACACTTAACCCACAACTGAAGTAAGGCTCACTGGTCTATAATTACTAGGGTTGTCTCTACTCCCCTTCTTGAACAAGGGAACAATGTTTGCTATCCTCTAGTCTTCCGGCACTATTCTTGGAGAGAATGACAACATAAAGATCAAAGCCAAAGGCTCTGCAATCTCCTTCCTGGCTTCTGAAAGAATCCTAGGATAAATCCCATCCGGCCCAGGGGACTTATCTATATTCACACTTTCCAGAATTGGTAACATCTCCTTCTTGTGAACGTCAAAGCCCGTCTACTCTAGTAACCTGTATCTCAGTATTTTCCTCAACAACATTGTCTTTTTCCAGTGTGAATACTGACAAAAAATATTCACTTCGCACTTCCTCTATCTCCTCGGACTCCACACAACTTCCCACTACTGTCCTTGATTGGCCCTAATCTTTCTCTAGTCATTCTTTTATTCCTGATATACCTATAGAAAGCTTTAGGGTTTTCCTTGATCCTACCTGCCAATGACTTCTCATGTCCCCTCCTGGCTCTTCTTAGCTCTCTCTTTAGGTCTTTCCTAGCTAACTGGTAACTCTCAAGTGCCCTAACTGAGCCTTCACATCCCATCCTAACGTAAGCCTTCTTCTTCCTCTTGACAAGAGATTCACATTCTTTAGTAAACCAGGGCTTCCTCACTTGACCACTTCCTCTCTGCCTGACAGGTACATACTTATTAAGGACACGCAGTAGCTGTTCCTTGAATAAGCTCCACATTTCAATCGTGCCCAGTTCCCTGCAGTTTCCTTCCTCACCCTATGCATCCTAAATCTTGTCTAATTACATTTCCCCCAGCAATAACTCTTGCCCTGTGGTATATATCTATCCCTTTCCATCACTAAAGTAAACATAACCGAATTTGGGGTTACTATCACCAAAGTGCTCACTTATCTCCAAATCTAACACCTGGCCAGATTCATTCCCCAGTATCAAATTCAATGCGGCCTCGCCCCTTGTTGATTTGTCTACATACTGTGTCAGGAAACCATCTTGCACACACTGGACAAAAACTGACCCATCTAAAATACTCAAACTAGAATATTTACAGTCAATATTTGGAAAGTTAAAGACCCCAGTAAGAACTACCTTGTTACTCTTGCTCCTATCCAGAATTATCTTTGCTATCGTTTCCTGTACGTCTCTGGAACTATTCAGAGGTCTACAGAAAGCTCCCAACAGGGTGACTTCTCCTTTCCTTTTTCTAACCTCAGCCCATACTACCTCAAAAGACAAGTCCTCAAACTTCCTTTCTGTTACCGTAATATTGTCCTTAACAAAGCCACACCTCCCCCTCTTTTACCACCTTCCTTGTTCATACTGAAACATCTAAATCCTGGAACCTGCAACAACCATTCCTGTCCCTGCTCCATCTATGTCTCCGAAATGTCCACAACTTCGAAGTCCCAGGAACCAGCCCATGCTACAAGTTCATCCACCTTATTCTGGATGCTCCTGGCATTGAAGTAGACACACTTCAAACCACCTTCCTGCTTGCTGGTGAAGTCTTGTGACCTTGAAGCCTTATTTCTGATCTCACTACTCTCAACCTCCTGGACACTGAAACTTCAAGTTAGGTTCCCATTCCCCTGCTGAATTAGTTTAAACCCTTCTGAATAGCATTAGCAAATTTCCATAGTTAAACTTACACAATAGGTACTGAAGTGATGGCATGTGACTCCCACAGCATCCTTGGACATTAAAAGATGACAGTGCTGCTCAATTAATCATGTAAAGTCTTTGTTGCTAACCCAGTATCATTCAGATGCCAATATTCAAGTTGCAAGGAGCAACTTGCCTTTCGTACAAATTGCCTTTCACCAGCATTTGACCCCTAAGCATGTTCACTCTGCGTGCTTTGCAAATGGGCAATTAAGTAATTCCAAATTAAATGTAACTGGAGTTTGCACATACCTGCTTCATGTATTTGCTCCTTCACTATCCAGCCCAGTCTTTTGTCCTGACCCTGGACATTTCTCAGCCATTTTCCAGTTGCACCTCACATTGTGAGAACGGCAAATAATGACAGTGGTCAGAGCTGGTGGTGGACATCATCAGCGCTTGCTCACCCTGGTCACTATGTAGTCCCCACCACCTGAGCCTGCAAGTCCCCTTTTACCTCGTATTACCCGGACAGCCCATTTCCATTCATTCTCTTCATGTGGAGACGCATCATATTGAATTTTGCCTCCAATTGAAACAAAAACAAAAATTTCCTGAGAAACTCAGCAGGTCTGGCAGTGTCTATGGAGTGAAAGCAGAGTTAATATTTCATGCTTAGTGACCTTTCATCAGAACTTTCTTCACTATCCCCTGAAACTCGCTCTTACATCCTAAGGGCGCCCACCCTGATTCTCTGTGCTTCCCAGTGGAGGTCATGAAGTTGGGCACTGCCAATAACACCCTTCTAATGGGTCCCAAGCACTCCAAGTCTGTTCAGCAAAGCCTCCCGCCATACACCATAAGCTCAACCCATTAATGTCTTTGTTCCCATCTTTACAAATGCTTTCTCCCTCAGTCTCAATTCCCCCATCTCTTTTGGCAGTGAAACCACTCACTCCCTGCACCAACAGCCCCTTGCTGCCTCCTGAATGATCAATGAAAAAAAAATCGCTCGGACTTTATTTGCCCCAGACATCTGACTGACCTTGACAAGGAACCCCTGGTCATGACTGACCAGATCTCTACCACTATGTTTACAGCTCCCTCTAACTGATTATTTGATTTCTCTCTGCTGTGTGCGAAATCACGTCTCACTAACTTAACTAAGTTTTTTGAAGAATTAACAAGTAGGATTCATGAAGGCAGAGTGATGAATGTGAACTATATGCACTTCAGTAAGGCATTTGACAAGGTTCTGCATGGTAGACCGGTTAGCAAGGTTAGATCAAATGGAATACAGGGAGAACTTGCCATTTGGATACAGAACTGACTTGAAGTTAGGAGACAGATTGGTGGAGGATTGCTTTTCAGACTGGAGGCCGGTGATCTGCGGTGTGCCATAAGGATTGGTGCTAGGTCCACAGCTTTTTTCATTTTATATAAATGATTTGGGTGTCAATATAGGAGGCATGGTTAATAAGTTTGCAGATGACACCAAAATTGGTGGTGTAGTGGATATTGAAGAGTACAACGAGACTTTGATCAGATGGGCTGATGAGCGGCAGATGCCGTTTAATTTAGATAAATGTGAGATGCTGCATTTTGGAAAGGGCAAATCAGGACAGCATTTATACAATTAATGATAAGGTCCTAGGGAGTGTTGCTGAACAAAAGGACCTTGGGGTGCAGGTTCATAGTTCCTTGAATGCTTGCTTTTATTGGTCAGTGCATTGAGTGGGTCATGACCTCGGCCAAGACAGAGGGCTGCGGGTGGGGTGAGACACATTTTCAATCCGGGGTTTCTGGTACCCATTAGTCACAGGCACAGTATATGGCCATAGTCACTTGTCCACTCAGGTCATTGATGGGCAGTTGGGAGGTCATATTGTGACTGTATAGGACATTGGTTAGGCCACTTTTGGAATACCGTGTGCAATTCTGGTTGCCCTGCTATAGGGAGGATGATGTGAAATTTAAAAGGGTTCAGAAAAGATTTACAAGGATGTTGCCAGGATTGGAGGGTTTGAACTATAGGGAACGACTGGATAGGCTAGGACTATTTTCCCTGGAGTGTCGTGGGCTGAGGGGTGATAGTTTATAAAAACAAGAGGGGCACAGATAGGGTGAAAGCCAAGGTCGTTTCCACAGGGTAGTGGAGTCCAAATTTGGAGGGGAAAGATTTAAAAAGAACCTAAGGGGCAATGCTTTCATGCAGAGGGTGGTGTGTGTATGGAATGAGCTGTCAGAGGAAGTGGTGGAGGCTGGTACAATTACAGCTTTTAAAAAGCATCTGGATGGGTATATGAATAGTGAGGGTTTACAGGGATATGGGACAAGTGCTGGCAAATGAGACTAGATTAGGTTAGGATATCTGGTCGGCATGGACGAGTTTGAACAAAGGATTTGTTTCCATGCTATACATCTCCATGACTCTATGCTGCTGCTGGTCCTACGGGACTGACTGCTGCCCACTCCTGGGACAGCAGTCAGACAGATTTCTGCCCATCAATAACCTGAGTGGACAAGTGACCATGGCCATATACCGTGCCTGTGACTAATGGGTACCAGGAACCACGGATTGAAAATGTGTCTCACCCCACCTGCAGCCCTCTGTCTTGGCCGAGGTCATGACCCACTCATTGTCCAACATGGTCATTTGGTTGAATACATGAGTAGTTTTGTTGCCACAGAGACAGCTAGCACATACCTTAGATGTTAGATTGCTGTCTCAATGTATTGTACAGCAATGGTCAGCTGCACCCAGTACTACTCCCTCAGGACAACCAGACTACCTGTGTGTTTGCACTGAAGAGCACATCAAAATGGCATTATTGGGTGTCTTTGATTGGCTTTAGCTCCAGTGCGCTAACAGTCTTGGTGTGGCAAGGGAGGATCCTGAGAGCATCTAGGTAGGCATGGTACAAGTGAGTATTAAGCGAGCAAGTCAGTGGCTCCAAGATGCAGCTTGGTTCACTGTATGAGTCAGATGCCTATCTCTGTTCAGCATCCTTGCAGCAGCCTCTCAATGCTTGCTCTGGTATGCCCTACAATGCAGGTCTATGCTTCCTGAGCATCCTGCAAGTGGATCAGAGATGCCTTGAAGGGCATGAGAGGTTGTTAAAGTCAGACGAGGAGTGTGTACAGTTGCAGATTGTGCTCTGAAGTGCTGTTTGGTACTGAACAACATGGACACTCCTCACAGTCAGTGTGTATGATACCTGCTTTGACTTCCATATTGTGCTTTCTCAATGTTGAGCTCATTTGGAACATTTTGTAAATTAGAAAGTGGAATATTAATGAGGTGGGTCATCGCTCGGGTGCCTGTCCCCTGTGCAAAATGTCCCTGCTGCAGCCTTTCAATACTAACTAGAAACTGAACTCAACATTGAAAATATTAAATATTTATATTATTAATGTAAATATGGTATGAAGCCATGTAAATACTGTCTGCAAGAGCAGGTCAGAGGCTAGGAATCCTTTACTAAATAGCTCACATCCTGACTCCCCCAGGCCTGTCCACATCTACAAACCAAAAGTCAGGAGTGTGATGAAATGCTCCCCACTTGCCCTGGATGAATACAACTCCAACAATATTCAAGTAGCTTGACGCCATCCAGGACAGATCAGCCCATGTGTTTGGCACCATATACTCAAGCATCCACTCCCTCCACCACCAACGTTCAGTTGCAGCAATGTGTACCATGTACAAGATGCACTGATGAAATTCATTAAGACTTCTTAGACAGCATCTTTCAAACTCATGACCACTTCCATTGAAAAGAACAAGGCCAGCAGCAGATACCTGCACCACTTCAAGTTCTCCTCCAAGTCCCTCACCATCCGGACTTGGAAATATATCACCATTCCTTCAGCGTTGCTGGATCAAATCCTGGAATTTCCTCCCTGATGGCATTGTGGGTCAGACTACAACAAATGGACTATAACAGTTCAAGAAGCAGCTCACCACCATCTTTTCAGGAGCAACTAAGTGTGGGCAAAAAATTCTGGTCAGTGACACAGATGTCCCATGAGTGAATTAAAAAAAGCAGTGGCTAATGAGATAGTGGATATGTAAGTGTGCATTTTAGAACACTTTGATAGATTCTGGAAAGTAGCAAATGGAGCAAAAGTAGCATCTTTTGAAGAAGGGAGGGAAGCCAAAAATGGGAAACTGTAGGCCAGTTAGTTTTACATCTGTCATCAGGAAGGTGCGAGAATAGATCATTGAAGAGATTATGGCTGGACATGTGGAAAGTCCCAAGGTAATCAGAAAGAATAATCATGGTCTTTGAACTGAATATCTTGTTAAGATATTTACTAGGGTGGCTCAGTGGTTAACATTGCTGCCTCATAGCGCCAGGGACTTTACTGTTTGTGTGGAGTTTGCACATCCTCCCTATGCCTGTGTGGGTTTCCTCCGGGTGCTCTGGTTGTCCTCCAGAGTCCAAACATTTGCAGATTAGGTGAATTGACCATGGGAAATGCAGGGATAGGGGAGGAAGTGGTAGGTCTGGTCAGGATGCTCTTCAGAGGGTCTGCGAGGACTCAATGGGCTGAATGACCTGCTTCCACACAACTGGTAGGGATTCTATGCTAGGCCCCACTGGACTTCTCATCCTCTTCGCCGACGAATCTTGCTCCATGACCCTCACACCCCTGTGTGTATATGTGTGTCTGTCTTTGTTCTTTGTGATACTTTGATCTTTTACTATAAATTCTGTGTCCCATGATCCTGAAAAAAAATCTTGAATTTTTTAAATGAGAGAGAAGTATAACCTTATGCAAAAAAGTACTGAAACCTTTGTTATGACCAGCTGAAGAAACTGAACCGAAAGGAGCCAGCCCTGTTCTTCTCAACTGGTCAGAATAAGGCTCAACAATCTCAGTCGAATAGATTGTGTTCTTTGCAATTCCAGTGTTTTCCCAGTTGCAGCCGGTCTCTTCATAGAGTGTTCTTTTCAAAAAGTCCAAGATATCAAAGTATGTCACGTCAATTATTTTCAAGATTAATATTTCAGACACCTTAATAGTAAGGGCTTCAAAACAATTCACCATTACTTATATGTTCCATCTCAACTCAGATTGTAAGTTAGTACACAATACCCAGTCTAGGGATACCATTCAACTTTAAAATGTTTTACATTTCTCTTTTACAGCATTTACCAGTCATTAATCGAGCACAGATAATGGCCGACTCATTTAATCTTGCAAGGTAAGTCGCGTACAACTTGCATGGATCTAAAAATCAGCAAATTTAATCATGCAGTGAAAGGTAACATTATTAACACTGCTGTAAATATGATTCTTGTTGTAAAATATGATTTGGAGACGGCAGTGTTGGATTGGGGTGTACAAAATTAAAAATCACACAACACCAGGTTATAGTCCAACAGGTTTAATTGGAAGCACTAGCTTTCGAACGCTGCTCCTTTGTCAGGTGGTTGTGGAGTATAAGATTGCAATACACAGAATTTGCAGCAAAAGTTTACAATGTGATGTAACTTGCCAAGTTTGGTATCCATGTATTCTGCCCCACCAGTTACCTAATGAAGGAGCACTGCTCTGAAAGCTTCTACTTTCAAATAAACCTGTTGGACTATAACCTGGTGTCATGTGAATTTTAACTTTGTCCACCCCAATCCAACACTGGCACCTCCACATCATGGCCAGACAACGAAAGCAAGCATGCCCTAATGCCTTCTTGACCACCCTATCCACTTATGGTTCCTGGATCTTTCTGTATGTCAATGCTTCTAAGGATTCTGCCATTTATTGTATAATTCCCTCCTGCATTAGATCTTTTCAAATGCATCACCTTGCATTTGTCCAGATTAAACTCCAACTGTTATTTCTCCATCCAAATCTCGAGCCTGTATCCTCTGGCAATCCTCCTCATTATCCACAGCTCCCCCAATCTATACATTGTCTACAAACTTAGTAATTGGATGACCTACATTCTCTTCCAAATCATTTATTTGCATGACAAAACAACGGAAGTCTCAGAACTGATCCCTGTGAAACACCACTGGTCACAGATCTCCAGTCAGAAAAACCCTGTTATGACTTGCCTTTTATGACGAGCCAGTTCTGTATCCATCTTAGCAGCTCACGGTGAATCCCATGTGACTTCATCTTCTATATCAGACTACCTTGAGGGACCTTGTCAAAGACCTTGCTAAAGTTCATGTAGACAATATCCACTGCCCTACCCTCAAGTATATTTGTTGCTTCATCAAAAAACTCAAATCAAGTTTGTGGGGCATGACTTTCCCCTACAAAAAGCCATGCTATTGCTACAAAGTGATCAATATTGTGGATTTGATTCCCGCACCTGTTGAGATTACCATGAAGATCCATGTCAACCTCAGACTAAACCAACCTCAGGGGGCCTCTTGTGGCACAGTGGTAGTGTCTCTACCTCTCAACTTCCAACTGTTCCGGGGTGTAATATACCATCTGTGAAGAGGTTGGTCAGAAAATATCTCAACAATCTTTGGTGATGACAGAGCAACCCTATGCTCCTCTGGGACTATGGTGGCATTTTGGTAATGTCACTGGACTAGTGATCCAGAACCCAAGGGTAATGTTCTAGGGACATAGCAGATGGTGAAATATGAATTTGATTTAAAAAAAAACCTGGAATAAAAGTTTGACTTAATGGCGACCGTGTATAACCACTACTAATTGTTGTGAAAACCCATCTAAAATCAATAATACTGTTTAGGAAGGCAAACTGCTGTCCTTACTCACTCTGGCCGATGCCTCCCTCTAGATCCACAGCAGTATGGCTGATCTTAACTCCTCTCCAGGCAATTAGGACTGGGCAATAAAAACTTGCCTGATCAGCCACACCCACATCCCACAAATGAATTATAAAAAGACCCCTCAAGGTTTTCAGGGCGAGGTGTGGAGTGCTTTATTTCCCCCTCTGACTCCATTCTGATTTAATCACTGCATCCCCCTTCACTTTTTGATCACTTTGTTGAGGAGGGCAATGTTTGTCACTGGCCATTCAGATGTTTCCTTTCTTCCTGGTGGTGGAATATGAATAAAGATTTATGCACTAGTTTTTCACTGTGTCCTACTCCTGTACACACACGACAACAACAAAAATATAAACAGGGCATTTAGAATCTCCTATGTTCAGAGGACTAATTTTGAGCTGGTTATCCACAGCCAGTTAAAAAAATACATAACCAGGTATTATGGACTAGGCCAGACCACTCAAAAAACATTCTTAAACAGACAGCCCCAGACTATAACTTTGCAATTTATCTTGGTAAGTGAACAGTGAAAATTACCCGGAGTAAGATAGCTAGGTTGACTACTAGATTTCAAAACTGACATTTATTCAAAAAATTACACAATGAAACACAAAGAAACACAAAAGAATAAAGAACCCCTAGAGGACTCGACCTATCCAACTAGACTTAATTATGCTGTTCCGAATATACACAACGGTCCCAATAAGCAAACTCCCTTTAAAAACCAGTATAAATGGAACACATACTAACAGGTTGAAGTTGAAGGGCAGAAAAGAGAGAGAGACTTTCCACACAGCTCCCTGTTGAACTTCCCAGTTCAAGACAAAACTAAAACTGCTCAGCCCAGCTAAAGAGCTGACCACTCCCTTTTCATTATACAGGTCATTTCTAAAACATGACCAGTTCGGTCTGAGGTCTCATCTGTTTACATATAAACAAAAGGCCTCTCAAAATCCTTTTCATCTCTGTACTAAACCAGACTGATCAGAGCCCAGCCCGGTTTATTGTCCCTCTGAAAAATATCAAGGATAGATTTCTTTGAGCTAAGGATCGGCTTTTAGAAAAAAAAAGGGACTAGCTTTGTGACACAGGAGATTTAGAATCTCCTCAGTTTAGAGGACTGACTCAGAGCTGGCTGGCCACAGCCAAGAGAACATAAAAGAATGAATTATAAAAAGGACCCTGCCAGCTCAATCCGAGTTGCCCCTTGGATCAGGGTCGTGTTGATGGTTTGAAGGAATGCACAGCAATTCTGAAAGACCTGCTCCACTCTGCCAGGGTAACTACTGGCATCTCTCTGCCATCTCACAGTCACTCTGCCTCTGCTACTGACTGAAAACTGCTGATAACCATGACAAGCTTCCTGGCTTTGTGTTGCACTAACCAGCCAGGCCAAACAGAGTGTATGAGGTGCAGGTCAGAGGGCAAAGTGGCGCCAAGTCAGGATGCTTTGAACATTGGATAGGCTGAAAAGTGAGGGAGTGCAAAGAGACAGAGTATGCAGCCCTGGAGGTGCAGCCTAGTCCAGTCCACGAACTGTGTACAAAGTATCCCCGCAGCAGCATGGCAATGAAAGATGCTGCTAAGCTGTGAAGTGCAGCAATGCACTGCAGAAGTGTATTGTAAATGGACTAGAGATATGCCATGATGATGCAGAGAGGCTGGTGTGTCAGACGCCAATGAATACTTTTGTTGAGTACATGCAGATGCTGCTCATGAGGCAAGGCCTGAGATGTTAGTGCTAGGTATTGAAAATGAATGCCCGGAGGAGTAATTGGTGACCTGGAGTCGCCAGGTACCTGCTTCGGCCTTTATGTTGGGAATTCTCAGAATCTAGATTCTATTTGGTGGGTGGGTGAGTGCATATTAATGAGCTGAGGTTGTTTCGAAATGAGAGTGATAATGACTATGTTAATAAGTCCCTCACTGCCCACTAGCAAAAATATCAACTCTGTCTGAGACTTGGTTGGAAAATGCAACCTTTTGATCTCAGTGTTGAGAAGGACCTTGCTCGACACCTCACCTGATTTTCCAATATTTCTCACCAAAACTCATGTCATTCATGGCTTGAGAAGATTCTGGCCTTGAAATAAGCTGTCTTGTTTTACAAGTATATCAATTCCATATTGATATACAAAGACAGTGAAACAGTGAAAAGTATTATATTTTATAGCCAACTGACTTTCAAAGGCACTTCCCTATAAATCTAATTGATGAACATTTTTTGTCCCTGACAGAGCAAAATATCGTGAAACCACAGCGGCACTAGACACAACAAAATACCTGGTCAGTGAGTTGGAATATATTCCATGGCAGGCTGCCCTCGATAACCTGGCATATTTTGAGCTCATGTTTGACCGTACAGAGGTTTTTGGGCCCATGAAGGTATGGAATTCTGAAAAAGTAATTTTTTTTCCAGGCCTTTTGCACTCTGTCAGTAAACACTGAGGCTTTGTGGGTTGGGAGCATTGTAAAGTAACTGATATAAGGTGGCGTGGTTCTGTCACTATGGATTCTACTGACCATGATATCTTGGTGTAGAGTTCTATTCTGCACTATAGAGGTTACTCTCTGAGTCTAGTTGTACCTACTCAGAGGCTGCTGTATCTCTGTCTCTGCCTTGAATGACAATTTTATGATACCACAATATAGACTTATTTATGTCCAATTTTACAGAATATCGATCTCTATATTACCAAACCCATATTATACCTACACAACATACATATTTACTGCTCTTTATACCTTCAATCCTCCCACACGGAGTTGTGGAGAATTAGTCAACTCACAAATATACATCCTCAATGACATATGAGCCCAACACATCAGTCAAAAGGGAAGGCTGGAGCATTTGAAACAAACTTTAGCTAGAAGTGCTGTTTGAATGATCCATCTTGGCCTCCTCTGGAAGACCCCAGCATCACAGATACCAGTCTTCAGCCAATTCAATTCACTCCATGAGATAGCAAGAAATTATTAAAAGCCTTGGTAGCATCCAGTGCCATTGGCCTTAATGACATTCTGTCAATAGTACTGAAAAGTTGTACTCCAGAACTAGCTGAATGCCTAATCAAGCTGTTACAATAAATCTGCAACAATGGCATCTACCTGACAATGTGAAAAATTGCCCAGTTTTGTCCTATACACAAGAAGCAGGACAGATCTCACCCACCTAATTACTACCCCATTTACTGTTAATCATCAGTAAAGTCGTGGAAGGTGTCATCAACAGTACTATCAACCAGCATCTGCTCAGTTACGCCCAGTTTGGGTTCTGCCAGGGCCACTCAACTCCTCACCTTATTACAGCCTTGGTTTAAACATGGAAAAAAGAGCTGAATTCCAGAGGGGAGGGGAGAATGACAGCCTTGGCATCAAGGAGTCCTAGCAAAATTGGAAACAATGAAAAACAGGAGTAAAATTCTCCATTTAGAGTCATACCGGGCACACTGGAAAATGGTTGTGGTTGTTGGAGGGCAGTCATCTGAGAAATAGGACATCTCTGCAAGAGTTCCTGAGGGTAGGATCCTAGACCCAATCATCTTCAGCTACTTCATCAGCAACCTTCCCTCCATCATAATGACAGAGGTGGAGATGTTTGCTGATGATTGTGCGATGTTCAGCACCATTCATGAAGCCTCAGATATTGAAGCAGTTCAAGTACAAATGTAGCCAAACCTGGACATTATCTAACTTTGGGCTTACAATTTACAAGTAAAAACCAGGCATTGACCATCTCCAACAAGAGAGAATGAAACTATTGTCCTTTGACATTCAATTTTCTATTGTCCTGGAGGTTACCATTGACCAGGAACTGAACTGGGCTAGCCATATAAATAGGCTAAATTGAGTACTGTAGATGCTGGAGATTAGAGTCAAGAGTGTGGTGCAGGAAAAGCACAGCAGGTCAGGCAGCATCAGAGGAGCAGGAAAAATCGACATTTCAGGCAAAAACCCTTCATCACCATATAAATACTTTGGTGACAACAGCAGCTCGCTGGGTCTCTTGCAGCAAGTAACTTATCTCTTGACTCCCAAAGCCTGTCCACCATATATAAGACCACAAATCATGGGTATGTTGAAATACGAACTATTTGCCTGAATGAATGCAGCTCCAACAGCAGTCACAAAGCTTGGCAACACATCCACAAACATCTATTCCTTCCACTATTGACACTCGGTTGTAGAAGTGTGCTCTGTCTAAAAGATGCACTTCAGAAATCCTTCAACAGCACCTTCCAAGCACATGACCACTTCCATCTCAAAGGACAAGGGCAGCAGATGTGAACACCACCGCCTGCAAGTTTCTCTCTGAGCCACTAACCATCCTGACCTGGAAATATATCATTGTTCTTTCAGTGTCACGAGGTCAAAATCCTCTCTAAAGACATTGTGGGTTTATCTACAGCACATGGACTGCAGCAGTTCAAGAAGGCAGCTCATCCCCACCTTCTCAAGGGCAATAAGGGATGGGAAATAAATGCTGGCCCAGCCAGTGATGTCCATATCCTGTGAATGAATAAAAAAACCTTTATCCTTTAACCTTGAAAAACCAAATCACCCAAGCTTATTTACAGGTAGAATTCGAAACAGTTCATGTGACATCCCTCATTCCTCCATATTACTTCAGAGGCAGCCCCTGAAACATCACAATGTTATAAACTAGATACATGCAATAGTTGGGCATCAGTTCTGTTGGTCTGCCTGTTATGCGGTACTTTATCAAACCCCTTTTGGATGTTTCCATACGCAACATGCACCTCATTGCCTTTACTGAAAAATATAATCAAGTTACAGTACTGTCGTTATCTGAGAGGCTTTTAAACAATTTAGCAAGAGGTTTCTAATACAGTTTTAATGTGGAAATGCCAGTGTTGGGCTGGGTTAGACAAAATCAGGAATCACATAACACCACGTTATAGTTATAGTGAACCTGACAAAGGAGCAGTACTCCGAAAGCTTGAGATTTCAAATAAACTTGTTGGACTATAACCTGGTGTTGTGTGACTAATGCAGTTTTATTGATGCAGCTGTAAGAAATTCAATTATGGCATTTAGAACTTAGAACATTACAGTGCAGTACAGGCCCTTCAGCTCTGGATGTTGTGCCAACCTCCGAACCAATCAGATGCTCATCTAACCTACACTATTCCATTTTCATCCATATGTTTATCTAATGGCTATTTAAATTCCCTTAAAGTTGGAGAGTTTACCACTGTTATAGGCAGGACGTTCCATGCCTTTACTGCTCTCTGAATAAAGAAACTGGTCTATAATTACAAGGGTTGTCCCTAAGAACAAAGAACAGAGAAAATTAAGGCACAGGAACAGACTGTTCAACTCTCCAAGGCTGTGCTGATCCAGATCCTCTATCTCAACCGGTCACCTTTTTTCTAAGGATCTGTATCCCTTTGCTCCCTGCCCATTCATGTATCTGTCTTGATACATCTTAAGTGAAGCCAGCGTGCCCATCCCTACCACCTCTGCTGGCAACGCGTTCCAGGCACCCACCACTCTCTGCGTAAATAATTTTCCACGCACATCTCTCCTAGACTTCCCCCCCCCGCCTCACTTTGAACTTGTGACCCTTAGTAATTGAGTCCCCCACTCTGGGGGGAAAAAAGTTTCTTGGTATCCACCCTTTCTATACCTTTCATAATTTTGTCGACGTCAATTAAATCCCCCCCCCATCCAACCTCTGCCTTTGTAATGAAAATAATCTTCTCTACACAACCTCTCTTCATATACCAGGCAACGTCCTAGGGAGCCTCCTCTGCACCCTCTCCAAAGTATCCACATCCTTTTGGTAATGTGGTGACCAGAACTGTACGCAGTATTCCAACATTGGCCGAACCAAAGTCCTATACAACTGTAACATGATCTGCTAACTCTTGTATTCAATACCCCATCTGATGAAGGAAAGCATGCCGTATGCCTTCTTGACCACTCTACTGACTTGTGTTGCTACCTTCAGAGAACAATAGGCCCTGAACACCCAGCTCTCTCTGTATATCAATTTTCCCCAAGACTTTTCCATTTACTGTATAGTTTGCTCTTAAATTGCATCTTCCAAAATGCATCACGTCGCATTTGCCCAGATTGGGCTCCATCTGCCATTTCTCTGCCCAACTCTTCAATCTATCTATATTCTGCTGTATTCTCTGATTTCCCCTTCACTATCTGCTACTCCACTAATCCTAGTTCATCTGCAAACTTGTTAATCAGGCCACCTATATCTTCCTCCAGATCATTTATGTATATCAGAAACAACAGTGATCCCAGCACAGATCACTGTGGAACACCACTGGTCATAGTTCTCCATTTTGAGAAACTCCCTTCCACTACTCTCTGTCTCCTGTTGCCCAGCCAGTTCTATATCCATCCAGCTAGTACACCCTGGACCCCATGCAACTTCACCTTCTCCATCAGCCTACTATGGGAATCTTATCAAACACGTTACTAAAGTCCGTTTATATGATATCCACAGCCCTTCCCTCATCAATAAACTTTGTCGCTTCCTCAAAAGAATTCTATTAGGTTTGTAAGACATGACCTTCCCTGCACAAAGCCATACTGCCTATCACTGATAAACCCATTTTCTTCCAAATGGGAATAAATTCTATCTCCCACTGTCTGCTCCATCAGCTTCCCTACCACTGACGTCAGGCTCACATGTCTATAATTATTTGGATTATCCCAGCTACCGTTCGTAAACAAAGGGACAACGTTAGCAATTTTCCAGTCCTCCGGGACCTCATCCATGATCAAGGATGCTGCAAAGATATCTGTTAAAGTCCCAGATATTTCCTCTCACTTCTCTCAGTAACCTGGCATAGATCTCACCTGGACCTGGGGACCAGTCCACCTTAGTGCCTTTTAGAATATCCAACACTTCCTTCCTCCTTATGCTGACTTGACTGAGAGTAATCAAACATGCATCCCTAACCTCAACATCCATCATATCCCTCTCCTTGATGAATAACAATGCAAAGTGCTCATTAAGAATCTCACCCATTTTATCTGACTCCATGCATAACTTTCCACCATTGTCCTTGAGCGGGCCAACCCTTTCTCTAGTTACTCTCTTGCTCTTTACAGATGAATAAAAGGATATGGGATTTTCCTTAACCCTGTTTGCTAAAGATATTTCATGACCCCTTTTAACCCTCTTAATTCCTTGTTTCAGATTGATCCTACATTCCTGATATTTTTCCAAAGCTTTGTCTATCTTCAGGTGCCTAGACCTTATGTACGCTTTCTTTTTCCTCTTAGCAAGAATCACAATTTCACCTGTCATCCATGGTTTCCTAATCTTGCCATTTCTATCCCTAATTTTCACAAGAACATATCTCTCCTGCACTTGAATCAACCTCTCTTAAAAGCCTCCCACACATCAAACAGCTGCTCCCAATCTACATTCCCCAGCTCCTGCTGAACTTTGGTATAGTTAACCTTCCCCCAATTTAGAACTTTTCCTTTCGAACCAATCTCGCCTTTGTCCATGAGTATTCTAAAACTTACGGAATTGTGATCACTATTCCCAAAGTAATTCCCCACTGAAACTTTAACCACCTGGCCGGGCTCATTTCCCAACATTGGGTCCAGTGTGGCCCCTTCCCGAGTTGGACCATTTACATACTGCTCTATAAAATCCTCCTAGATGCTCCTTACAAATTCTGTTCCATCTAGACCTCTAACACTAAGCGAATCCCTGTCAATGTTGGGAAAATTAAAATCTCCTTATCACCACCACCCTGTTGATCCTACATCTTTCAATGATCTATTCATATATTTGTACCTCTATCTCATGCTCACTGTTGGGAGGCCTCTAGGACAGCCCAACAATGTTACCGCTCTCTTCCTATTTCTGAGCTCTGCCCATATCGCCTCACCGCTTGAGTCCTCCATAGTGTTCTCCTTCAGCACAGCTGTGATATCCTTTCTGACCAGTAATGCAACTCCTCCACCCCTTTTACCTCCCTCTCTATCCCGCCTGAAATATCGATATCCTGGGATATTTAGTTGCCTATCTTGCCCTTCCCTCAACCAAGTCTCAGTAATAGCAATAACATCATACTCCCAGGTACTAACCCAAGGCCTAAGTTCATCTGCCTTACCTACTGTACTTCTTGCATTAAAACTAATGCACCTCAGACCACCTGTCCCTTTGCATTCATCATCTGCTCCCTGCCTACTCTTCCCCTGCGTCTCACTGACTTCATTATCTAATTCCTTACAGGCTTTAGTTACTACCTGTTTACTGTCCATTAACCTCTTCATTTGGCTCCTATCCCCCGCCACATTAGTTTAAACCCTCCCTAACAGTGTTAGCAAAAGCACCCCCAAGGACACTGGTTCCAGTCAGGTCCAAGTGTAGACCATCCAATTTGTAATAGTCCCACCTCCCCCAGAATGCATCCCAGTGTCCCAAAAGTCTGATCCCCTCCCTCCTGCACCATCTCTCAAGCCACTCATTCATCCTGTTTATTCTTTCATTTCTACTCGGACTAGCATATGGCACTGGTAGCAATCCTGAGATTACTACTACAGAGGTCCTACTTTTTAACTTGTTTTCTAACTCCCTAAATTCTGTTAGTAGTACCTCATTCCATCTTTTTACCTATATAATTGGTGCCTATATGCACCACGATAACTGACTGTTCATACATGGCGCAAGAGGGGCATAACACGGGTCTGAGATCTCCTGCCATTTTTAATCTCAAGCTTAATTTAGATAAATGAAAAAGGAAAGAAAAAGTTTTTACTAATCACACAATAATATAAAAAAAAAGAAAAACCTTACTTTATCAATTCACCAGAGTCCTTTTTCTATTAGAGGAGGAAGGCGGGTGGGAGACACTACAGTGTCTTGGGTTCAGCCACTGCACAAATATATCAGTTCACTCATCTTCCTAGAATGCAGTTTGACTGCTTCCACAAAGCTCCTTGCTCTCCCCGCTCCCGCTCAGCTCAGCTCTTCCTGGTCCAGCTCAGCTCAGCTCAGCTCCTTACTCTCCCTGGTCTAGCTTGGCTCCTCGCTCTCACTGCTCCCACTGCTGCTGCAAAAGGAGGCCTGTCTCTCAAGGTAAGCACCTTTCAAGTGGGAAATTTACTTTCCTGGCAGCCCCTGGTCCTCTATCTCTCTCTCTCACGCCCCACACCCCTGGCTGCTCCCGAAAAATGGAGGCCTGTTGCCCTACTCCCCTTCTTGAACAAGGGGACATTTGTTTCCGCCAATCTTCTGGGGTGACATGCTGGCACTCCCGCCTCAGGCAAATGTCTGTGTGGAGTTTGCACATTCTCCCCGTGTCTGCGTGCGTTTCCTCCGGCTGCTCCGGTTTCCTCCCACAGTCCAAAAATGTGCAGGTTAGGTGAATTGGCCATGCTAAATTGCCCGTAGTGTTAGGTGAAGGGGTAAGTGTAGGGGAATGGGTCTGGGTGGGTTACTCTTTGGAGTGTTGGTGTGGACTTGTTGGGCCGAAAGGGCCTGTTTCCACACTGTAAGTAATCTAATCTATCTACCTGACACAGTGAGTATTTATTGCCCATCACTAATGGCCCTCTAAATTGGTGAGAATTCACCGTTTTGAACTACTGGAGGCTGTGTGTTGCTTAGACTTCTAACATTTTATTTGGTGTATCTCTGGAAGTAGCTGCCACTGATATTGATCTTGGATTTATTACAAACATTTTGTTATTGCAGAAGTACATGTTGCAACAGGTGACCCCACTGTACAAGTACTTTGAAAATCTCACCAAGAACTGGACACATCCAAATAGTCTCATGGATCAGTGAGTATCCATTTTCAATCCAAATGCTCTTGACCTGTAGGCTCAGGGTTAATTCATCTTTGTGTACACAGCCATTCCAAATGGCCACACTCTTAGTGCAGAGATGCATTTGTAATAGTATAGGAGGATTGGTGATATGGCCAGTGCATATTGACTGCATCTCTGAAATCTTCATTATAATATCTCTAAAATTCAAGTATCCTGCTTGTGCAGAGACCTTTTACTCCTTCACTTAGCAGCTAAAGTCTTTAGAATTTTCCAGCCTGTCAAATATTTGTGATGTCGATAGTTGCCCGGATTGTCTGACCTTCCTCATTCCAGACTGCATGTCCCTCTCATTCCATTCAGTATGGCCCTCATCACTTCGGCCTGTCTGACTCTCCTCGTTCCAGACTTTCGATCTGACTTTCATGACTTGTCTTGCCTTTACCCAGTTGAGCATCACTCACATTGGCCACTGCTTACAGATCAGGTGCTCCTTCAGGTCACCATTTCCTTCTCAGTGTGTCTTGGGTTAGCATCAGGCTCAGATCTGTTCTTCCACCTTTGACATTACAGACTGAAAGGTTTGATAAAACTCCAAGAGTATCAGAGGTATTTTCACCATCTCCATGTAGTTTGGGAAGGATCAGAGTTTTAGTCTTGTGGCTCTCGGGTCCTGATCCATTAAATTTTCTCACCACTCTCCTTGTACATCCTGTGCAAGGAAACTCCAGAGAAACTGCCAACACTTCAATGTAATTATTGGGAGAAATTCGACCCTACGGATGTCATCTATAAGCACCTTAAATTTAGACTGTACAGATGAACTTAATTACCTCAGTAAAATAAAGGGATCAGCTTAGATCAGCTGAATTTCAACCTGTCAAGACTATAATTGTGCACATTTTACATGAGTTTTTGTGTAATTTAACCCCTATTCAAATAAAGATATTGAAACCTGTTGTTTTGTAGATATAATCAGATTAATGCAGTGCGCGTTGCTTGTGGATATGGTCTCCAGGACTGTGAAACTATGGCAAAAACATTTTATTCGCAATGGATGGCAAACCCCAATGATAATCCGTAAGTGTTTTGCACAAATGGGAATATCAAAGCAGAGTTTGATAAAATGTAATAATAATAATTTACATAACAGGTCCAACTTTCTGATCATTGGCGATGTGATGTAAATTGGGGGCGCCCATTAGATCCCTATAGAGGCCTTTATGCTTGCATAATAGCTGAAATTGCCCAGCAGAGTCAGAGACCTGTGCTAGTGAGTTACCCACAAATATCAGCTGGAAGTTACAACTAAGACATGTAGTACTTCCCAATTTTTTTCTATTTTAATGCCTCAAACTTGGTATGACCCAGGATGAAGGTGCAGGTTGTTGTGCAGGGAGGGGTGACTTCAGTAGTAACGATGAGCTAGAAGGAGTTGAGTTTGACCCCTATCTCCCCTTCCTTCAGTCCCTTCCCTTCCCCTATCTCCCATGGGTGGGAATTGATGAAGAATGAACACTAATCCTTTTTTACAGCAGGAATCACTCCTTACTGACCAGAGACTTAGGCTATGCTCTCCATTGGAAAGCAATACGAGTGCTGTAAAGGGTCATGCAGCTGTCAGGATCAGTCCAAACAAACAAACAAACCTATACATGCACGCCTGTGTGCGCGTGGACACACACACTGACACATACATACAGCACAGCCCTGCTCCAGGCAGCATTGATACTAACTGGAAGATCTGGGCCATTGTATTCTAGAAATCAAATATTGACGATATCTGATTTTTCACGTAAATATTCATTATTTCATTTTCTTTGCTAATACTATAACATTGTTTCTGATAAATAGAATTCCTGTGAATCTGAAGACATCAATTTATTGCAGTGCAATTGCTTCAGGGAATGAGGCAGAGTGGAACTTTGCATGGAAAATGTTCCAAAATGCTAAAATAGCCACAGAGGCAGACAAACTGCGATCAGCCATGGCTTGTACTAAACATACTTGGCTTCTCAATCGGTAAGAATTGTGGTCATTAATCAGATTCTGTGAATGCTGAAAACCTATTGTTACCTTTGTCAGGAATATTGACCCAGATTGAAACCATTTCCTTCCAGGAAGTCTAAGTTAAATTAATAGCGTGCCATTCAAAGACAAAAGACAAATTGTAAAGTTCCTAAATACATAGCTTTACACTATATGTGGAAATTTACATTAAGAAAAGAAATCAGGAAGTAATATTAAAAAAGGAGTGATTAAAGTCTGTAGATCTCTAGTGGATGAGGTACCTCAGGGAGGGCACGTGGGTATAGGAAAGAATAGCTCATGTACGGAAGGCAGATCCTTGCTCCATTGTTTGCTCAATGTTTCTCTCGTGTTACAGAATGAATTTTGTATTTGTCCTTATACCCTTAAGTTCCATAACACTCACCCCCTTCATCCTTGACCTCTGGAAAAGGCACTGGTAATGTCACTGAACTCACAATCCAGAACTCTAGGCTAATATTCTTAGGACACAGGGTCGAATATAGCTACGGCAGCTGGAGAAATTTGAATTTGATAGAAGTCAGAAATACGAAGCTAGCTTAATGCTAATTGTTCACTGATTCTTTTATTGAGGAATGAAATCTGCTGGTCTGACCAACAGGTGTCTCCAAATCCAGAGCAATATAGAATCATAGAGTCATATAGATGTACAGCATGGAAACAGACCCTTCGGTCCAACGCGTCCATGCCGATCAGATATCCCAACCCAATCTAGAGCCACCTGCCAGTAACCGGCCCATATCCCTCCAAACCCTTCCTATTCATATACCCATCCAGATGCCTCTTAAATGTTGCAATTGTACCAGCCTTCACCACATCCTCTGGCAGCTCATTCCATACACATACCACCCTCTGCGTGAAAAAGTTGTCCCTTAGGTCTCTCTTATATATTTCCCCTCTCACCCTAAAGCTATGCGCCCTCTAATTCTGGATTCCCCGGCCCCAAGGAAAAGATTGTGCCTATTTATCCTATCCATGCCCCTCATAATTTTGTAAACCTCTATAAGGTGGCCCCTCAGCCTCCGACACTCCAGGGAAAACAGCCCCAGCATGTTCAGCCTCTCCCTGTAGCTCAGATCCTCCAACCCTGGCAACATCTTTTCTGAACCCTTTCAAGTTTCACAACATCTTTCCGATAGGAAGGAGACCAGAATTGCATGCAATATTCCAACAGTGGCCTAACCAATGTCCTGTACAGCCGCAACATGACCTCCCAACTCCTGTACTCAATACTCTGACCAATAAAGGAAAGTATACCAAACGCCTTCTTCACTATCCTATCTACCTGCGACTCCACTTTCAAGGAGCTATGAACCTGCACTCCAAGGTCTCTTTGTTCAGCAGCACTCCCTAGGACCTTACCATTAAGTGTATAAGTCCTGCTAAGATTTGCTTTCCCAAAATGCAGCACCTCACATTTATCTGAATTAAACTCCATCTGCCACTTCTCAGCCCATTGGCCCATCTGGTCAAGATCCTGTTGTAATCTGAGGTAACCCTCTTCGTTGTCCACTACACCTCCAATTTTGGTGTCATCTGCAAACTTACTAACTGTACCTCTTATACATAAATGATTTGGATGCGAGCATATGACAAAAAGTAGAGGGCCCAGCACCGATCCTTGTGGCACTCCACTGGTCACAGGCCTCCAGTCTGAAAAACAACCCTCCACCACCACCCTCTGTCTTCTACCTTTGAGCCAGTTCTGTATCCAAATGGCTAGTTCTCCCTGTATTCCATGAGATCTAACCTTGCTAATCAGTCTCCCATGGGGAACCTTGTCGAACGCCTTACTGAAGTCCATATAGATCACATCTACTGCTCTGCCCTCATCAATCCTCTTTGTTACTTCATCAAAAAACTCAATCAAGATTGTGAGACATGATTTCTCACACACAAAGTCATGTTGACTATCCCGAATCAGTCCTTGCCTTTCCAAATACATGTACATCCTGTGCCTCAGGATTCAACAACTTGCCCACCACCGAGGTCAGGCTCACTGGTCTATAGTTCCCTGGCTTGTCCTTACCACCCTTCTTAAACAGTGGCACCACGTTTGCCAGCCTCCAGTCTTCCGGCACCTCACCTGTGACTATCAATGATACAAATATCTCAGCAAGAGGCCCAGCAATCACTTCTCTAGCTTCCCACAGAGTTCTCGGGTACACCTGATCAGGTCCTGGGGATTTATCCATCTTTAACTGTTTTAAGAAATCCAGCACTTCCTTCTCTGTAATCTGGACATTTTGCAAGATGTCACCATCTATTTCCCAACAGTCTATATCTTCCATATCCTTTTCCACAGTAAATACTGATGCAAAAATATTCATTTAGTATCTCCCCCATTTTCTGTGGTTCCACACAAAGGCCGCCTTGCTGATCTTTGAGGGGCCCTATTCTCTCCCTAGCTACCCTTTTGTCCTTAATATATTTGTAAAACCCCTTTGGATTATTTAACTCTTAATTGCCTGTTGGTCAAGTGAGGATCACCAATAAATGTTGACATAACCAGTGATATCTACATTGCACAAAATACATTATAATTTAAAAACCTGCCTCAGCTAAACTCGTTTACCTGCCTCCACTCCTGTTTTCCACTGTATCTCCTCTGGGTGATAGGTGAGTGAGTCATTAATTGATGCCCACAGCATTGCAACGGGCACAGGGGGATCACTTACACTCTTAGAGCAATGAAGAGGTCACTTGGTTCAAGATGAAGGAGCTCCAAATAGCCCCACTCCTCACGCTGCAAACACTTCCTCTTCAATAATTTTTCCACTTCCAAGACTGTAATAAATAACAATTAGCATGTTTAGATACTGTTACCGTGGTAACACAACCATGGAGTGGCTAGGTCAGAAGTGACCCAAGTAGATTTAAACCATTTGCATTTCTTAGAACTTCTTGCATCCACACTCCCTCAAAACACTATCCCAGGAAGAGCCCACCAAACCCCAGCATGTTGAGATTCCAGGTTGAGAAATGAGTATTTGGATGGAGTTTCACAGTGAGTGCAATTAAACAATATTATAATAAATGAAATGCAATGTATCAGGAGCTGGTCATTTATGCAAGAATTCTTATTATTTTATGTTTTCTTTAACATGTTGTAGATATCTTCATTATACTTTGGATTCAACCAAGATTAGAAAGCAAGATGCTACATCGACCATTACTTCCATTGCCAGTAACGTGATTGGTCAGTCTCTGGCCTGGGACTTTGTCAGAGCAAACTGGAGATTTATCTTTGAGCAGTGAGTCACTGAAACATCTGAATGATCACTGTGTTTATTCACATTCTGCAACTTGTGCAGGGAATACCACTCATATGACATGGCAATTACCAATGTCCATGGTTTGTTTTGATTTTTGTTATTCATTCATAGGATGTGTGCATTGCTGTCTGGGGTAGCATTGATTGTCCATTTCTAATTGCCTCAGGAAAAAGTGGTTGTAAGCTGCAGACCTTGATACATAGCTACACCTACAATGCTGTTAGGGAGGGACTTTCAGGATTTGGACCCAGTGACACTAAGTATGGTGATGTACTTCCAAGCCAGATGGTGAGTGGCTTGAAGGGTAACTTGAAGGTGGTGGTGTTCCCATGTATCTGTTGCCTTTGACCTTTTAGATAGAAATGGTTGTGGGTATGGAAGGTGCTACCTAAGGAAACTTTGTGAATTACTGCAGCGCATCTAAAGAGTTTAGAATGGGACAACTGATAGATAATAAAGAAATGACAATTAAAAGACCAAACATTCACTACAAAAAAAGCAAAAGAAAAAGAGCAATAGCTGTCAATCAGGAGGTGTGAGGAAGAAAATAATTTGATGAAATTACAATCACAAGGGAACAATCATAAGCAAGCTGCTGGGGTGGTCCAGATGTTCTTCATGTCTACATTGGTGGCTAATGAAGCAGTAGATGCATTGATGTTAATTTTCCAAATTGAGTAATTATGTATAATGCCAAATTGCACACATGTGCCAGTTTCAATACCACACGGGTTGAGGCGAGGACAGGGGATGAGGGGGAAGTAGAGGTGGAAGCAGGGGCTGATAAGGTGGAGGTCTCTCTCCCTGCTGGTGTCTGGTAGGGTAGGGCACCTCAAGCACAATGCTGCCATGGAAGAGCTGTTTCCAGAGCTTGCAACTGAGCCCAAAACCAGCAGCCAGGGCTGCTTTCCTGTCTGCTATCCCACCCCTGCTCTCCCTTGCCTGGATCTATTTGCTCATACAAAAGTGCTTGTGAAGCAATGCTCCTATGTGTGTGAGCTCTCATTTTTCAACATGATGGTGACATTCACAATAAACATGGCCTTTTGCTAGTTCCTAGAAAGGTTCATCAAAGTGGAAACTAGCAAATATAATTCTGCTATTCACAGATGGAGGCAGGGATCAGGAAACTACAGGCCAGTTTGCTTGATAATATTGTGGGAATGTGTTAAAACTGAACATTAAAGGGATTATAGTAAACACTTAGAAAAATGCAAGGTGATCAGGAGGATTCACATGGTTTTGAGAAGAAGAAATCAAAATGAACCAACTTATTAGAGAAGTAACACAGAACTATACAATATAAGGGAAGAATATTCAGCTCAATCTGCAGGCATTAGCTCCCCGAGTATCTTTAAAGCACCAAATTCCTGCTTCTTTCTTGTATCCTGCACATTGTTTCGATTGAAATAATCAGCCAGTGTCCTCTTGAATGCCTCAAATGAACCAGCCTCCATCTTGTTTCCAGACAGTAAATGCCAGAGCTGGACTATTTGTCTAAAAACAATTTTTTCCCCACCTTGCACTTCCTTTTTTTGCAAAATCTTTTATATCTTTGATATTTGTTCTTGTAACAGCTCCGACACTTCCACACCTCCTACCCATCTACCTAGTTTCTTTTATAAGCATGATCAGTTTCTCCTTACCTATTCTATGCAGACCCCTCAGTTTTGAAATGTTCTGTCAGATCTCCTCTTATCCTTCTTTTCTCCAACCTATCATCAGAACTGAAGTTTCTCATCAGTGGAACTACTCTCATAAACTTGCTCTGCACTCTGATGTGTTCACCTTCTTTCCAAGCGTGATACTTAGAACCACACACAAGACTCCAGCTGTGGTCTAACCAGTATTCCTACCTAGGATCAATATTACTCCCACTTGCCAAGGGGGTGTAGAGTTCAAGAGTAGCGAGATAGTTTAGCTTGGGAAACTTAGTCGGCACAGACGAGTTGGACCAAAAGGTCTGTTTCTGTGCCGTATAATTATATTAATGAAACCAAGAAAAACGTGTGCCTTATTAACTGCTTTCTCGATCTGTCCCGCCACTTTAAATTACTAATGTACATCTGCACCCAGATCCCTCTGCTCCTCCATACCCTTCAGAATAGTATCCCTTATTTGATACTGTCATAGAGTCATAGAGCTGAACAGCATGGAAATAGACCCTTCGGTCCAACTCATCCATGCCAACCAGATATCCTAAATTAATCTAATCCCATTTGCGAGCATTTAACCCATATCCCTCTCGACCCTTCCTATTCAGATACCTATCCAGAAACCTTTTAAATATTGTAATTGTACTAGCCTACACTATTTCCTGAAGAAGGGTTATACTTGAAACGTTGACTTTTCCACCTCCTGACTCGCTTGCTGTCTTCTTCCAGCCTCCTGCTTATCTACCTTGGATTCCAGCATCTGCAGAATATTTTGTCTCCACCATTTCCATGGCAGCTCATTCCATATACATACACCACCACCTGTGTGCCCCTGAAGTTCCTTTTAGATCTTTCCTGTATTACCATAAACCTCTGCCCTCTGGCTTTGGACTACCCTGCCATGGGGATAAGACCTTGGCTATTCACCCCATCCATGCCCCTCATGATTTTATAAATCTCCATAATCTCACTCCTCAGCCTCTGATGCTCCAGGGAAACAGCCCCAGCCTATTCAGCCTCTCAGTATAGCTTAAACCCTCCAAACCTGGCAGCATCCTTGTAAATCTTTCCAGAACCTTTCAAGTTTCACAACATCCTTCCTATAGCAGGGAGACCAGAACTGAACGTAGTATTCCAAAAGTGGCCTAACCAATGTCCAGTACAGCTGCAACATGACCTCCCAATTCTTATACCAAATTCATTGACCAATAAAGCCAAGTCTTTTGAACATTCTTCCTACCAAAATGTATCACCCTAAATTTCTTTGCATGGAACTTCATCTGCAACATATCTGCTCAATTCACCAACCTGTCAATGTCCTTTTGACATTGTTCTACATTGTTCTCCTCAGTTTACATTTTTAAGTTTTCTATTATTTGTAAACTTTGAAATTGTCCCCTGTAAACAAATATCCAATTCATTTACAGATATCAGAAAAAAGCAAGAGTTCCAATACAACTCCACTACAAATTTACTTCCAGCTCTCTCAAAATATTCCATCAGCCATTACTCTATCTTGTCCCTAAGTGCGTTGTTATTGGTATTTTTACTGCCTGAATTATAACTTCTCTCAGAAGATAACTTCTCTCATGTGGCATTGTATCAAATGCCTTTTGAATTTCAGTGTTCACCACATCAAAAGCATTGCTGTCAGCACCACCGCTGTAGGTCTTCAAAAAAAAAATCTGCAAGTTAGTTAGACACAATTTTCCTTACCAACTCCCCAACAGCACAAGGAACTCAATCCCAGTTCTGTTCAGATGCAGCCCATCGAGCTTGTCCAGGGTCCATCTTCCCCACAACTCGTGTCCTAACAAAAAGCCCTTCCTCCTGCACTATCTTTCTAGTATTTATTTGTCTACCTTATCCTAATACTTCTGTAGATACTTACCTGTAGTACTGGGATTACTGCATTTAGAGGCTCTACTTGTTAGTTTTCTACCAAAAGCCTTTGAAGCCGAAATAGGCCTTTCAGCCCATGGTGTCTGTTCCACCATTTAGAGAGATTATGGCCGATCTGATTATCTTCAACTCAACTTTCCTGCCTTTCCCCCATAATTCTTGACACTTTTACTGATTAAAACTTTATCTCAGCCTTGAATATACTTAATAACCTAGCCTCAACAGCCCTCTGTAGTAAAAGATTCCGTAGATTCACAACTCTGAGGAATAAATTCCTTCCCTTAACTGTCTTAAATGTGCAACTGCTTTGGCTGAGATTATGCCCTCTGGTCCTAACTCTCCCACAAGAGGAAATGACCTCTCTGCACCTACCTTGTCAAGTTCTTCAAGAATACTGTTTCACCAAGGTTACCTCTCATTCTTCTATGTTCCAACAAGTACAGGCCCAATCTATTCAACCTCTCCTCATAAGGCAGTTCCGTTCCTACCTACTATCTGCTCAGTTAATGTTCTCTGGACTGCCTCCAATGCTAGCATATCTTTCTTCAGATAAAAGGGGTCCAAAACTGTTCAATATCCCAGCTGTGGCCTGACTAATGCCTTGTATAGTTTTAGCAAACCTATCTTTATACTCTGGTCTCTTTGAAATAAAGACCAACATTCCATTTGCCCTCCATTTCACCAACTGAACTTGGATAGTAGCTTTTTGTGGTTCATGAATAAGGACTCCAAACTCCTTCCATTCTATTGCGTTCTACTCCACAGTCTTTCTCTATTTAAATGATATTCAGTCCCAGCTCCCTAAATTCCCATTGCAGGACCACATCCCCTTTCACAGCTATGTGTTGGTTCCAATGTGGACCATGGCCTCTGGCTGTTCACCCGCTCTCCACAAGAATCTCTTGCAGCCACTCTGTGACATCCATGACTCTAACACCAGAAAAGCAAGATACTATCCTGGAGTCATGGTAATGGCCACAGAAATACCTGACTGCTCCTCGACCTAAAAGAACCCCTCATCACTATGGCTGTCCATCTCTTTTTGTTCCCTAAGGGATCGGTATTGCTATGTGCTTGGCTTTTGAGTAATCCTTCAAAGAACCATCTCCTTCATCAATGGCCAGAACTGAAAAACCTTTAGCCACAAAACGACATGACCCTCTGTCACTAGTATCCTTACATACAGAAGAGAAAGGACACCATTTTGACTGGGACAACACAAACAGAGACTTGCACGAGAATTCCTAGAAGTATGGCATTCCAACTGGAACTCTATCAACAAACACATTGACTTGGACCCCATTTACCACCCTTTGAAAAACAAGTAAATGACATCACCAATCCAAGTAAACCCAAACATATAAATAGAAAGCAGGAAACACCAGCAGTGCTTTGTCTGGAGGCCCACTGAAGACGTTAAGTAGTAGAGTGATGAAACATCTGAAAATGAACCTTCCAACTCAGTGAGCAAACCTACATCCAGACCCTTAGACTGTCTGGGGAAATCATCCATTCCTTCTCAGCCTGCATGCCACTACCGTGTGGTCAGACCACCTCTGAAAACATGTAGATTTCTGCTTCTCAGATGCACCTCAGTGATTTCGTTTACCACTTGAGTTCTGAAATTCATAGCTCAAGCTTGTGCAACATGTAACACTTCCTGCACAAGGGTCCATCTAGGTCACGTTAAGTGTCCATGACACACTACATGCTACAAGATAGGAAATTTTGCTTGGCTGAATTGCTCTGCCATACCTTAAGCTTACTTTATAGTAAAATTACAAAAGTTAAAGTAAGACTAAGCTGGTGACTAGCATAAATCCTTCACTCTTTCACAAGTTAGGTGCTTCTCCTGTGCCTATTAATCCTTGCACATTAAGGGAGCGCTGGTTGACAGATTGCACTTGGATTTTCAAAAGTCATTTGATAGGGTGTATAGCAAAGGTTTCTGTGGAAAGTAACAGCTCTTGGTATAAGAGGTAACACATTATTATAGACAGAGGACTAGTTGGCTGGCAGAAAACAGAATATGGGCAATAAGTATTTTTATTATTGGCAAGATGTGATAAGTGGAGCACAACAAAAGATATGTGGTCTCAACTTTTTACATTTAACATTAACGATTTAGGTAGGAGTAGCAAAACTCATATTTTTGCAGACAATATTAACATAGGTAGGAAAGTATATTGTGAAGACAATCGGAGCTTGCAGGATTAAGATGGATTGAGTGGACAAAAATCTGGAGATAAGGAGAATGGTGAGAAGATTAGCAAGAAGAATGAAAAACAGGGGAAATTGATAGTTTAATGCTTTTAAGTCAAAAGGTAGATAGATTCTTGTTAGTCAAGGGAATTGAGGATTATTGTGTGTAGATGGGAAATTGGAATTCTAAAATACAGAGCAGCCAAACTCATATTGAATGGTAAGAGCAGGCTTACTTCTGCTCTTATCACTTATATTTGTGTGTGCACATGTACACAGTGCTGCCAACGTGCATGAGTGATGGAGTGAGTCAATGTTTAAAGCGGTTAGGACACCAAGCAAGTGGGCTGCTTGACCTGGATGATGTTGAACTTCTTCAGTGTTGTTGGAATTTTCCTCATTCACAGTACAATTATAATTTCTCTGTTATGACAGGATTAATACTTGACTTATTTCACTGTTTAGATATGGTGGTGGATCATTTTCATTCTCATCATTGATCAAGGGAGTGACACAACGATTTTCCACAGAATTTGAACTAAGCCAGGTTGGTGTTAACTTTGTTGGTTCCTTGGTTACAATTTAATTGCTCTCAATTCATGGGTAAAACTCACTTCGACACCACAGATAAACTAGGTTAATCATTCAGTTTAAATCAGTTGCTATGCTAAACAAGCTGCTGATCAGACAATTTGATGTTCAGGCATTCTCTGGCACTATGAAAAACAAGCTTATCCCCAGTATCTCAGGAACTTATTTATCTCACAATCATCATTATTAGAATAGACAGTTTACTTATTATAACATTGCTGCTTGTGGGAGCTTGCTGTATTCGGATTGTATGAAATAGTTCCTGCATTGCAAAAGTGATATTTCAAAAGTATTTGATTTGTTTTGAAGCATTTTGGGATTTTGTGGGATTGTAAAGGACATTTGAAATTAAAAAGTCATTTTGCTTAGAATATGGCTTCACATTTTTAAGAAGTCCAGGAATTATAAAATACTTCCTGAAATTTCCATCAAGAAATCAGCAATTTAGCAGAACACACTAGACAATAACTTAGAATAAGAAACTCAGTAGAGAAAGGAAAATAAGTTAACTGCACTTTTATGTAGGACTCAGAACATTTGATTGACTGGAAATATTTTTGTAAACCATAGTTGAAACGTCTGAAGGAAATTTCCCCAATTTTCACCATTTACACAAATTAAACAGGAGGAGGTCACTTAGCCTCCTTCATCATTCAATGAAAGTCAGTTTTGGTTTATCTGAATCTCAATGCCATAGTTCTACGTTTACGCGGAATCCAATATAAAATCGATGCCTCTGCCTTAAAATATTCAATTGACCCAGTTTCCACAGCCCGTTAAGAGATGAATTCCAGGTTTTTACTAACCTTTTTGAAAATAAATGCTTTCTGATTTCATTACTGCACGGCCTGCCTGTAGTGTTGAGATTGTATGACCTTGTTTTTTACATTCACAGCAAAGGAAATAGTTTCCCTTAATCTAATATTATTGAGTACATTAGTGTAGAGATCATATTATCATACCAGCAAACCATTACCTAAATCACTGCATTGGCACCACTGTATCTCTGCTTTTCTTTCCATATCCCCTTAGATCTGAAGTGCTATATTATATTAAAAATGTCATTATCATGATTAGGAAAAGGATTGTCTGTATTTTAAAAGTTTTAAATCTGTGAAAACAAAATGTGAACAATTTAATGAATTTCTCATTCCTTAGCATTTTCCAAAGTTCTTAACAATGTTAAATATTAAGGATTACACTTTCTGGAAGGACATCAGACTGCTGTAATGAGAAATAATGTCCATGCTTGGTTTAAATCAACATATGTTAATTCATTTGCTTTATTATTTTCATTCTTTACAGCTTGAGCAGTTTAAGACAGAAAACGAGGATGTTGGATTTGGTTCTGGGACTCGGGCACTAGAACAAGCTTTGGAGAGTACCAAGGCTAATATCAGATGGGTTAATGAAAACAAGGAAGCTGTTCACGACTGGTTTCTTAATGCTGTCAATTCCACAAATCCTGCATTGAACAGCCTCTGGTAACAGAAAATAACATTGAAATAAATAAATCTGAATGCAACTGAGGCCAAATATTTTCCATTCAGAAACATCAACAGATAGCTGTTTCATTGAGAAGAATGATTTATTATTTACATCAAAAACAGAGGAAATTTTATAGCCAAATAATTTCATGTCATATTTAAGTTCTGAGACATAAATATTATACAAAGTGATTCATTTCAAGGCAGTGATGTTAGTCCAAATTGTACAGTGACAGAATTCTAAAGTACTATGACCATATCACAGCTGTTTTAACTGAAAGGTGCAGTGTAATATTTTGTTCCAAGTTCTTACACATATTATACAAATTACGTCTGAAAAATATCAAAACTCTTCTTGACCTGAGGAAGTGGAAATGGAAATAAGCAAATTCGATAATATCATATCATTTGTCCAACTATTGGTACCAGTCATTGAAACACTTGTCTTTGTTATAAGCCTACAATGGACCCTTTGTCCACCTCCTGTCATAATTATCTCCCTGCCAATGATAGGATGCTCTCCATGCAATTATTGTGACACTTTCAATGTTACATTATTTGGATGGCCACGCCTAACACCATACCCACAGACACTATATATATTTACTGGAGGCAACCTCCCTTGTCTTCAGTCCTCACCCCCTGCCCTAACCCCTTACCACCTTCAACACCCAGTCATCACTCCTCACCCCCACATCCCTGTCTCACTCCTCACCATTTCCATCCATCCACCATCCCCTCCTATTTTGTAGGACGTTTATAGCATGGAAACAGGCCTTTAGACTCAACTTGTCCATCCACCTAGTTTTCACAATTAATCCAGTTCCATTTGCTGCATCGGTAGATATCCCTCCATACCATTTTCATCCATGCACCTGTTCAAATATTTCTTAAATAGACACTCACTACACTGTGTGAAAAAAAAAATGGTCTCTCAGGACCCTTTTATATCTCTTCCCACTCACCTTAAACCTAGTTTGTAGTTTTAGATTCTGCTACCATGTGTTGGCTATCTATCTTATCTATGCCTCTCATAATCTTATACAGCTTTATAAAGTCACCCCTTAGTCTCCTATGCTGCAGGGAATAAAGTCCCAGCCTATCCAACCTTTCCCAATAAATCAAATCTTCCAGTCCAAGTTGCATCCCGATAAATAGTTTCTGGGCTCTTTCTAGTTTAATAATATCCTTTCTGTGGTGGGGCAACCAGAACTGCATGCAATACTCCAAACATAGCTTACTGACATCTTGTACTAGACATTCCAAATCCTACACTCAGTGCTCTGACTGATGAAAGTAAGTGTGCCAAAAGCATTTTCACCGCCCTATCCACCTGTGAGTCCACTTTCAAGGAGACGTAGAACAAAAAAAGAGATCAAGGGATATGGGTTCATAACAATCCCCAGGGCCCCACTATTGACTAAGTTTTGCCCTGGTTTGCCTTACCAAAATGCTATACCTTGCATTTGTCTAAATTAAATTCCATCTGCCATTCCTCAGTCCATTGGTTGAGTTGATCAAGATCTCATTGGTATTCTAAGATAACCTTCTTCACTGTCCCTTACCCCATTAATCTTGGTGTCATCCACAAAATTACTAACCATACCTCCTAAATTCTCATCCAAATCATTTATATAAATGACGAATAACTGTAGATCCAACACCAATCTCTGTGGCTGGTCACAAGCCTCCAGTTTGAAAAACTACCATCATTCTGTCTTCTACCTTCAAGCCAATTTTGCATCAAAATTGGCCACCTCTTCCTGGATCCCATAAGATTTAACCTTACTTCAACAGCTCACCATGCGGTACCTTGTAAAAGGCATTGCTAAAGTCCACATAGACACCTTCTACTGCACTGCCCTGATCTACCTTCTTGTTCACCCCTTCAAAAAAATTCATGAAACACAATTTCCCACACACAAAGCCATGCTGACTATTCCAAATGAGTCCTTGTCTCTCCAAATGTCTGTAGATCCTGCCTCTCAGAATCCCTCTAACATCCTATCCACCACAGACATTAGGCTCACCAGTCTGTACTACCCAAGCATTTCCTTCAAGCCTTTAATAAATAATGGCACAACATTAGCCACCCTCCAATCCTGGGCAATTCACCCGAAGCGGTCAATAATATAAATATCTCCACTAGGGGCCCTGCAATTTCCTCCCCAGCCTCCCACAAAATCTGGAGATACACTTCTTCAGATCCTGGGGATTTCTCTCTTTTCTCCCGGTTTTCTCTCTCTCCTCCGAAGGGGTGGAGTTTATGGTGGTGGAGAGGTGCCTCATTCTTCACAAACTCCATTTCAATCACATATTATTTTGGTTCTTCGCACGTGCAGTTCATCTACGTATGACTCCACCAGACTGCTCCATGACATAGTTGCTTATAACTGTGCCATAGCAGAAACTTCTGGTGTCAGCAGAGCACTAACTACATCCAGCACAATTGACACTAAGCCATCAGTGAATTATTCCAAAAAAAATCAGATAATTAATTGCTGAGGTCTGCACCTTCAGGTGCATTGTTAAGGTGTCCAAGCACTGTTCCATCAGTCTTGATGCTATCTTGGCTCTGGTCTGTCATGGAAAATTAAACTATGACCATACAGTCAGCTTTGTTTGAAAATTGAGGAAGCTGTACAAAACACATTGTGCATTTATAGCACAAACTGAAATGTTTATTGTATGTTTCCTAAATAAAAGGTGACATTGAAAATCATTCATAAATATTGTTTGTTTATTTAAATAAGTTCCTGTTGGCATTTGGCAGGAAAGCTAAGGATCTTTAATCCTCCCCGACCCTTTATCCATGTAGCTCCCCGTTGTTAAACCAACATCTTCATCACATCATGCTTGCTCTCCTACCAACTCAGACACCACTTCAGGCCTTTAACACTATTTCAGAGATGACAGACACCAGGAACGTGCATGCTTTTACTAAATCACATTGTACATAGGGGGACACAAACATCTCATGCATCCTCATTAGGACTTTTTTTATGCTGACACTGACATACATCCCTTCTTGGCACTCACTGAATTTAGCAATACTTGGAGGCTGCCAGCCTCTGTCTGGTTCAGCCTTCTGCTCACATCAAAATGAAAGTCAGCGTTCTTGTTCTGAAACTGCTGAACTCAAGTGTTGAGTCCTGAAGGCTGTGAAGTACCAAGGGGAAATTGAGGTGATGTTTCTCCAGGAGGTGTTGAATTTCACTGTTATCCCTCACTGGAGTTGCAAGCTGGAAATCAAGCTCCTATTCCCAAAGTCATCACAAAAGTTAAAGATTTTAAGGAAGTATATAATTCCCTCATCTGCTTGGTGATTTAGACCCAGGTTGTCAGAAAGAATAGACCAGGTTTCTGTCCTTAACAATAGTGCCTATTTATTACAAATAAACAGATTCTAACTACAGATAAACAGCTGTGAGCTATAGACATATAACTCTAACATACAAAACTCAAACCCCCTTGTAAAACTTCCCCATTGGATACATATGGCCAGACACAGACAAATACAAAAGCCATGGGTATTCTGGGCAGAGGGAGAGACAGTTCAGTGGTCCCTGTCCATAGGGTTTGCCGATATCATCCTTTTGCTGATCAGAACATTGCTTCTCAATCTTCCTCCTCCAGGTACTTATTCTTGCCTAGCACAGACTTGATGGAGTCAAGGGCCTTTTACAGTGCTGTAGGCCTCTATTCCTGATAAAGGTTTTTGCCCAAAACGTTGATTTTCCTGCTCCTCAGATGTTGTCTGACCTGCTGTACTTTTCCAGTTTGACTCTAATCTTGACTCCATGACTCTATAGCTGTAGTGGTTCAAGGAGGCAGCTCACCAACACCTCGGGCAACTAAGGTTGTGCAACAATTGCTGCTCAAGCCAGCAAAATCTACACCTTCTGCACAAATTAAAAACCCTCTTTCCCCAAAGTCTGTAATTTGTTTCCTTTTCATTAGAATTTTATTCCAATTCCCCTTTGACTGTGCTTCACTTTCTCAGACAGTGCAAAACATTTTCATCTTAGTTCAGGTTCTTTTGCTAATTACTTTAAATCTGAATCTTCTGGTTACCAACCCTCCTGCCTATTTGGTGTATTATTTTTACATGTATGTAAATAAAAAGTATTATTTTGCCAAAGTTTGATAAGGTTCCCCATGGTAGGCTCATTCATAAAGTCAGGAAGTATGGGATACAGGGAGATTTGGCTATCTGGATTCAGAATTGGCTGGCTGACAGAAGGCAGAGAGTGGTTGTAGATGGAAAGTATTCTGCCTGAGGGTCAGTGTTGAGTGGGGTCCCGCAAGGCTCTGTTCTTGGGCCTCTGCTCTTTGTAGTTTTTATAAACGACTTGGATGAGGGGATTGAGGGGTGGGTTAGTAAATTTGCTGATGACACACAGGTTGGAGATGTCATTGATAGTATCGAGGGCTATTGCAGGCTGCAATATTGCAGACATTGACAGGATGCAGAGCTGAGCTGAGAAATGGCAGATAGAGTTCAACCTGGATAAAAGTGAAGTGATGCATTTTGGAAGGTCGAACTCGAATACTGAGTACAGGATTAAAGACAGGATTCTTGGCAATGTGGAGGAACTGAGGGATCTTGGTGTTCAAGTGCACAGATCCCTCAAAGTTGCCACCCAAGTGGATTGGGTTGTTAAGAAAGCATATGGTGTTTTGGCTTTCATTAACAAGGGGATCGAGTTCAAGTGCTGCAACGTTTTGCTGCAGCTCTCCAAAACCCTGGAAAGACCACAGTTGGAATACAGTGTCCAGTTCTGGTTGCCCTATTATAGGAAAGATTCGGAGGCTTTGGAGAGAGTGCAAAGAAGGTTTACCAGAATGCTGCCTGGACTGGAGGGCTTGTCTTACAAAGAGAGGTTGACCAAAGTTAGTGAGAAGATTTGTAGCTCGGGTGCTCGTTGTTGTGGTTCTGTTCGCCGAGTTGGGAATTTGTGTTGCAGACGTTTGGTCCCCTGTCTAGGTGACATCCTCAGTGATTGGGAGCCTCTTGTGAAGCACTTCTGTGATGTTTCCTCCGGCATTTATAGTGGTTTGTCTCTGCCGCTTCCGGTTGTCAGTTCCAGCTGTCCGCTGCAGTGGCCGGTATATTGGGTCCAGGTCGATGTATTTGTTGATAGAGGCATGGCACTCATCCACAGATTCTAGGAATTCCCTGGCTGTTCTCTGTTTGGCTTGTCCTATAATAGTAGCGTTGTTCCAGTCGAACTCATGTTGCTTGTCATCTGCATGTGTGGCTACTAAGGATAGCTGGTCGTGTCATTTCGTGGCTAGTTGGTGTTCATAGATACAGATCATTAGTTGTCTTCCTGTTTGTCCTATGTTTTGTACAGTCCTTGCATGGGAGTTTGTACACTGCATTGGTTTTGCACAAAACACTACATAGGACAAACAGGAAGACAACTAATGATCCGTATCTATGAACACCAACTAGCCATGAAACGACACGACCAGCTATCCTTAGTAGCCACACACGCAGATGACAAGCAACATGAGTTCGACTGGGACAACACTACTATTATAGGACAAGCCAAAAACAGAGAACAGCCAGGGAATTCCTAGAGGCATGGCACTCATCCACAGATTCTATCAATAAGCACATCAACCTGGACTCAATATACCGGCCACTGCAGCGGACAGCTGGAACTGACAACCGGAAGCGGCAGAGACAAACCACTATAAATGCCGGAGGAAACATCACAGAAGTGCTTCACAGAAGGCTCCCAACCACTGAGGAGGTCACCTAGACAGGGGACCAAACGTCTGCCACACAAATTCCCAACTCGGCGAACAGAACCACAACAACAGAGGTTGACCAAGCTCGGAATTTTCTCTCTGGAGAGAAAGAGGAAGAGAGGAGACCTGATCGAGGTATACAAGGTAATGAGAGGCGTGGATAGAGTAAATAGCCAGAGACTTTTCCCTAGGGCAGGATTGACTGGCACAAGGGGTCATAGTTTTAAGATATTAGGAGGAAGATATAAAGGAGACGTCAGAGGTAGGTTCTTTACGCAGAAAGTTGTGAATGCATGGAATGCGTTGCCAGCGCTGGTGATGGAAGCAGAGTCATTAGGGTCATTTAAGTGACTCTGGACATGCACATGAACAGCAGTGAATTGTGGGATGCATAGGTTAGGTTATTTTATTTTAGATTAGGAATAATCCTCTGCACAACATCGTGGGCTGAAGGGCCTGTTCTGTGCTGTACTTTTCTATGTTCTATAAAATCATATCTTACGTAAGTATATTGAGGTAGCAGAACAGAATGCAGACTACAGTGTTACAGCTGCAGAGAAGGTGCAGAGAAAGATCAACTAATGTAAGAGAGGTCTGTTCATAGTCTGATAACCATGGGGAAGAAGCTATTTTTAAAATTGATTGGTACGTTTTCAAAATTTTGTATCTTCTATGCAATGGAAGAGGGTAGAAGAGAGTATAACCAGGTTGGGAGGGGTCTTTGATTATGTTGGCTGTTTTCCCGAGGCAGAGGGAAGTGTAGATGGAGTCAATGGAAGGAAGGCTAGTTTTTGTGATGGAATGGCTGCAGTCTTGACTCTCTGGAATTTCTTGCAGTTCTGGGCAGAGCAGTTGCAAGCTGTGATGCATCCAGATAGGACGATTCTTGTGGTGCATCTACAAAAATTTCTAAGCATCACTGTGGACATGCTGAATTTCTTTAGCCTTCTGAGGAAGTAGAGATGTTGGTGTGCTTTTTTGACTTCAGCGTCGAGGTGGATGGATCAGGATAGATTGTTGGTGATATTTACACCTAGGTGGTACACGTCGGCACAAATGATGTCGGGAAGAAGAGGAGGAACATACTACAGCGAGACTTCGCAGAACTAGGAAGAAGGCTAAAAAGCAGGACGTCCAAGGTGGTTATCTCCAGTTTGCTTCCAGTTCCTCGGGCTAGTGTGGCCAGAAACCGGGAGATAATGGACTTGAACGTGTGGTTGGGGAACTGGTGCAGGAAGCAAGGTTTCAAGTTCTTGGATCACTGGGGTATATTTTATGGTAACCATAAATTCTACAAGAGAGATGGCTTGCACCTTAATAGAACAGGGATCGGCATTCTGGCAGGCAGGTTTTCTGCTGCAACACCGCTACATTTAAACTAAGTAGCGGGGGGGAGGGGACAAGCTGGATGTTTAAAAAGGAAATTGAAGGGGTAGTTAGAACAAGAGAAGTCAAGAAAGACAACTGTATCAAGTTAGCAGAAAACTGGAAAAGGCATCATGCTGTAAAGTTGAGCGAAATAAGGGTTGAGGGGAAGGGTGAGAGCAGTAACAAATTAAAAATTCTATATATGAATGCACGAAGCATTAGACACAAGGTGGATGAGCTTGAGGCTCTTTTGGAAATTGGCAGATACGATATTGTGGGGATAACTGAGACGTGGCTTCATGGGGACAGGGCCTGGGAAATGAATATTCAAGGCTACACGTGTTATCGTAAGGATAGACTGACGGGCAGAGGGGGTGGGGTGTCCTTGTTGGTAAGGGAGGATATTCAGTCCCTTGCGCGGGCGGACCTAGAGTCAGGGGATGTAGAGTCAGTGTGGATAGAGCTTCGAAACACTAAGGGTAAAAAGACCCTCATGGGAGTCATCTACAGGCCCCCAAACAGTAGTCTGGATGTTGGAGGTAAGTTGAATCAGGAGCTGAAATTGGCTTGTCGCAAAGATGTTACTACAGTTGTTATGGGGGATTTTAACATGCAGGTAGACTGGGTGAATCAGGATGGTATCGGGCCTCAAGAAAGAGACTTTGTGGAGTGCCTCAGAGATGGATTTTTAGAGCAGCTGGTGCTGGAGCCGACCAGGGATAAGGCGATTCTGGATCTGGTATTGTGTAACGAACCAGAATTGGTCAGTGACCTCGAAGTGAAGGAGCCATTGGGAAGTAGTGACCATAATACAATAAGCTTCAATCTGCAATTTGAGAGGGAGTGGGTACAATCTGAAGTGACAATATTTCAGTTGAATAAAGGGAAATATGGAGCTATGAGGGAGCAACTGGCCAAAGTTCAATGGTTTAATACCTTAACAGGGAAGACCGTGGAGGAACAATGGCGGATATTTCTGTGTATAATGCAGAAGATGCAGGATCAGTTCATTCCTAAAAGGAAGAAAGATCCCAGGAGGAGACATGGGCGGCCGTGGCTGACAAGGGAAGTAAAGAAACATATAAGGTTAAAAGAGAAAAAGTATAACTTAGCGAAGATAAGCGGGAAAACGGAGGACTGGGAAGCTTTTAAAGAACAACAGAGGATTAGTAAGAAGGAAATACGCAGAGAGAAAATGAGGTACAAAGGTAAACTGGCCAAGAATATAAAGGAGGATAGTAAAAGCTTTTTTAGGTATGTCCAAGGCAAAAAAAATGGTTAGGACAAAAATTGGGCCCTTGAAGACAGAAGCAGGGGAATATATTACTGGGAAAGAAGAAATGGCAGAGGAATTAAATGGGTACTTCAGATCTGTGTTCACTGGGGAAGACACAAGCATTCTCCCTGAGGTAACAGTGGCTGAAGGACCTGAACTTAAGGGAATTTCTATTTGCCAGGATTTGGTGTTGGAGAGACTGTTAGGTCTGAAGGTTGATAAGTCTCCGGGACCTGATGGCCTGCATCCCAGGGTACTAAAGGAGGTGGCTCGGGAAATCGTGGATACGCTGGTGATTATTTTCCAGAGTTCAATAGAATCGGGGTTGGTTCCTGAGGATTGGAGGGCGGCTAATGTTGTGCCACTTTTTAAGAAGGGTGGGCGGGAGAAAGCAGGAAATTATAGACCAGTTAGTCTGACCTCAGTGGTGGGAAAGATGCTGGAGTCTATTATAAAGGATGAAATTACGGCACATCTGGATAATAGTAACAGGATAGGACAGAGTCAGCATGGATTTATGAAGGGGAAATCATGCTTGACTAATCTTCTTGAATTTTTTGAGGATGTAACTCGGAAGATGGACGAGGGAGATCCAGTGGATGTAGTGTACCTGGACTTTCAGAAAGCTTTTGATAAAGTCCCACACAAGAGGTTAGTGAGTAAAATTAGGGCGCACGGGATTGGGGGCAAAGTACTAGATTGGATAGAGAATTGGTTGGCTAATAGGAAACAAAGGGTAGTGATTAACGGCTCCATTTCGAAATGGCAGGCAGTGACCAGTGGGGTACCGCAGGGATCCGTGCTGGGACCGCAGCTTTTTACAATATATGTAAATGATATAGAAGATGGTATCAGCAATAACATTAGCAAATTTGCTGATGACACAAAGCTAGGTGGTAGGGTGAAATGTGATGAGGATGTTAGGGGATTACAGGGTGACCTGGACAAGTTAGGTGAGTGGGCAGATGCATGGCAGATGCAGTTTAATGTGGATAAATGTCTGGTTATCCACTTTGGTGGCAAGAACAGGAAGGCAGATTACTACCTCAATGGTATCAAATTAGGTAAAGGGGCTGTTCAGAGAGATCTGGGTGTTCTTGTACACCAGTCAATGAAGGCAAGCATGCAGGTACAGCAGGTCGTGAAGAAGGCTAATAGCATGCTGGCCTTCATAACAAGAGGGATTGAGTATAGAAGCAAAGAGGTGCTTCTGCAGCTGTACAGGGCCCTGGTGAGACCACACCTGGAGTACTGTGTACAGTTCTGGTCTCCAAATTTGAGGAAAGACATTCTGGCTATTGAGGGAGTGCAGCGTAGGTTCACGAGGTCAATTCCTGGAATGGCAGGATTGCCTTACACGGAAAGACTGAAGCGACTGGGCTTGTATACCCTTGAGTTTAGAAGACTGAGAGGGGATCTGATTGAAACGTATAGGCTTATGAAAGGACTGGACACTCTGGCAGGAGGGAACATATTTCCGTTGATGGGGGAGTGCCGAACCAGAGGACACAACTTAAAAATACGGGGTAGACCATTTAGGACAGAGATGAGGAGAAACTACTTCACCCAGAGAGTGGTGGCTGTGTGGAATGCTCTGCCCCAGAGGGCAATGGAGGCCCAGTCTCTGGATTCTTTTAAGAAAGGATTGGATAGAGCTCTTAAAGATAGTGGAGTCAAGGGGTATGGAGATAAGGCTGGAACAGGATACTGATTAGGAATGATCAGCCATGATCATATTGAATGGCGGTGCAGGCTCGAAGGGCAGAATGGCCTACTCCTGCATCTATTGTCTATTGTCTATTGAACTGAAAACTCTTGACCACTTCCACCTCAGCACCATTGATACAGAGGTGTGTCCTCCACTCCACTCCCTGAAGTTGATAACCAGCTCCTTTTTGATGTCATGCTCTAAGCTGTCCCTCGCTTTCTTGTATTCTGTCTTGTTGTTGTAGAACCTGATAATATTCAGTACGTTAGCCTATGTAATAATGTTCATTTTGAATCAAATATCATGAAGTTTACACGTAACACTTACAACAGTAGATTTACACAGCTACAAGAGCACAGATGCACACAGTCCTATTTCTGTGTACTTTGTACAGAGAGCTAACTGAGTAAACAGACTACACTGAATATGTGTTAGCACTCTGTATTACTCTGATTTTTAAAAAAAAATGGTGGACTGAGATGGGAAAGTTTTTTAAAAACCAGTGTTCAAAAAGGTGGCTGCAGTTTAAAGAAGCAAGTGACTTTACATGCAATGGAAAGTATTGTAAACAATTGCTGGAACAGGCAGTAACTGAAACTTGATTTGCAGATGATTAGGTGCTAAGGGGATGTACAGATGCAGCTTTTCGTGGAACAAGAAGTTGATTGGTCCAAGGACTAGAGACCAGTATTGATGAGATCAACGTTTTGCCCACCAACAACTGCGTGGTTAGTTCTCAGGGACTGACATGTTCCCAGTTTGGAGCTGGGAACAAGTTGTAGGCAGAAAGAAAGTGAAATGTTAAGTTCTTCCCTAGCTCGGAAGGGTTCTCTCAAAGCACGCTGTAACCGGAAAAGAAATCAGTTTATCTTTCCTCTGACAATTATTGTAAATTGTGAGTTTTAACTGATATGTCAGAGACTCTTTATAAATGAACTGTCCTGTGTCTCTTACCAACTAATGGAAGCATCCAGAGAAAGACAACTAAAACAATGTGTTAGCCAGTAGATGTCATAAAGATCATCTCCTGGGAACAGAGATCACTGATCTGTCTTTCCTGTTTTACACTTCTGCCCAAAATCTACTTTGCCTTGTTTGTCTGTCTTTCTGAGAGCTGATAAGAGGATTAGAGTTTTAATTAATAGTGTTATATGCTGAGAGTATATGAACTGTAGCCAAACCTAATTACTTGTAACAAATAGCGATTCTTGCACAGTACAGAAACTTGGTTCATGATATCTAGACACTGGAGGGAAAAAGGACAGTTAAATTGGGGAAACTTTGTGTATTTTGTACAATCACTAACTTTTGTGATAACAACTTCAGGAATAATGGGACTTGATTCCTCTGCACTACCACTCCCACCCACTGTCCCCAAAAGACTTCATCAAATCACAGAAGTGTTACAGCACAGAAGGAGGCCATTTGGCCCATCATATCTACTCCAGCTCTTCAAATAAGAATCACCATCTATTGGCAATCTCCTGCTTTTTCCCCCATACTCTTGTACATTACTTTTATTCAAATTGTCAACTGATATCCTCTTGAATATCTCAATTCAACCTGCCACCACATTTCCAGGCAATATATTTCAGACTGAAAGTACTCACTGTGGATAATGCTCTCTTACTTCAAATTTGCTATTTTACAAATTTGCTTTAGGAACATAGGAACAGAAGTAGACCATTTAGCCTAGCAGAACTGCCCCACTATACAATATCATCAAGGCTGATCGAACACTTCAATGCATTTTACTTACTCCATCCCCATAACCATGTATACCATCAGAGATCTATCAACCCCTATTTTAAGCATACTCAAAGACGGAGCTTCTACAGTCTCTTCTGTGGGAGAGAATCAAAAGGTTCACAACCCTCCAAATAAAATAATTTCTCTACTTAAAATCAATGTTTTATGAGCAGGATTGTTTCTCCTTATCTATTCTATCCAGTCACCTCATGATTTTGAAAAGTTCTACCAGACCTCCTCTGCTTAGCTTTCTCCACTCGAAGGAGAGTAGTCCTAACTTCTTCAATCTATCCTCATAACTGAACTTTCTCATCTCTGGAACGATTGTGTAAATTACTTCTACACTTCCACACTCTCTCCAATGCATTCACGTTCTTTCCATAATGAGATACCCAGAACTGTACACGTTACTCCAGCTGAGATCTAACAAGTGTCCCATACAAGTTCAACCTCAGCTCCTTGATCTTGTATTCTATGCTCCCCATTAATAAAGCCCCAGACACGCTATACTTTAACTGCTCTTGCTATCTGTTTTGCCACCTTCAATGAGCTATGCACATTTACACCCATGTTCCTCTGCTCCAGCACCCCCTTTAGAAATGTACCTCTTTCTTTGGTTGGAAAAACACTGAAAGACAATACAAAGTGCATCAGGCTTCTTTGTACATTGCACCTCATCTGCCCAACTCCACTGACTTCTGTGTCCTTTCAAAGCTCCACACTGTCCTCCTGATAGTCCTGATTTCAACTCAAGACTCTGTCATCCTCTCTAAAAGTATGATGAAAAACAAGAATATGGTGTATTTCACCAGTCCACTTTGAAAGTAATAAAATCACTGGGGTAAAACATTATAGCCAATTGTCATAGTCAAATTCCCACAAACAGCAATGTGATCATGACCAAAAAAACCTGTTTGATTTGATTGAAGGATACATTTTGGAAGATCTCCATGCTTGTATTCAACACAGAGCCTTGGGATCTTTAACTTCTGCCTGAGCTGACAAATGGCTTAATGTAATATCAAAAATATAGCATCTTCACTTTAACTCCCTCAGTCCAACACTGAAGCATCAGACTTGATTTCTGTGCTCCAGCAGTGGAATGGGATTTGAACTCAGATCTGTGTAGTCTGCAGTGAGAATGCTACACACGAAGCAACAGCTGGCAATCCAGTTCAGAATTGAGTACACTGCTTCCCAGAGGCATAACCAGTGGTTTACAAAGATTTGGTGGAACATGCTTGTATTTGTATTCTATAATCATGACTTTATAGATGATGCTTTTTAAAAACCTTTGCAATATTTGCTGCAGTCTTCCAGGATTTGTTTCTTTCCATTCCCCTTAATCAAACCATTTTATGCGGACTCTTGCAGTTTCTTGTCAAAGTGTGAGGCTGTTGAGTTCTGTGGAGCAACTTGCCATGAGGCTCACCAAGTTCTTTTGCCGTATGTAACCAAATTGGCCATACTAATTATTTAGCCTTGCGGTGAGAATCATGTTTGATTTTTGTCCCATCTTCCCATACGCTGTTCCTGGAGCAACTCACTGCTCACTGGAGTTTGTCCCTAAGACCCCAGCATCTCCTTTATAACTCACCATTAAGGACACACTAAGCCATCTCAGTAGCATTGAGATATATAGACATAATCTAATAAAGTGGCTCTGCAAGCAAGAAACATCTGAATCTCACAAAGTGCAAAAGCAAGTTTGCAGCATTCCCTGTGATATCTCCTGATGGTTCCATACACCAGGCTGTGGGGGTGGGACTTACCACTTGCTAAGAAGAGTCTTCAGTAGCTCATGGCCCATTGCCTCCTCTTTGAGCAATGGTGCAAGGAGGATTTCCGCAGACAAATCCTGACATTGTTCCTTGTTCTGCAAGATTTGCTAAAGCATTTTCTGGATAGGATGATCCTGATAACGTAATAAACAACAGCAGCAGTAAACTACTTGGCTCCTTGAATCTGCCCTGGCATTGAATAAGATTGCAACTACTATGATCATGGTGTTAACTCCACTTTCCCACCTATACCCATCCTCCCCAACCCTAATAACTATTGACTCCCTTGTTCTTCGAGTCATAGTCATAGAGATGTACAGCACGTAAACAGACCCTTCGGTCCAACTTGTCCATGCTGGCCATTGTTGATTAAAAATCTAGCTCAGCTTTGATTTGATCGCCCCCATCTTCAACTGAAATAGGGGGCCCCTTATCTTTAGGTTGCGTCTCCTAATTCTAGATTCCCTCACAGGGGTAAACATCTTCTCAATATCCACCCTGTCAAGCCCCCTCAGAATCTTATATTAGCATTTCTGCAAGATCATGTTTCATTCTTCTGAACTTCACCGAACATAGGCTCAATCTTTCCTTATAAGACATCCCCGTCATTGCAGGAATCAGTCAAGGGGACTTTGTCTGAACTGCTTTCATTGCATGCATATCCCTCATTTTCGTAAAGAGACCAAAACAATACAGTTCTTCAGATGTGCTCATGCCTTGTGCAGTTGTACCAATACTTCTCTACTCTGGTTCCTTTGCAATAAAAGCCAATTTTACCTTCCTAAATACACGCTCTATCTATCTGTTACCTTCCTGTGGCACATGTACCAGGACACTCAATCCCACTACCTTGCAGCATGGAGTTTCTCTCCATTTAACTAATAATTTTGCTTTTCTATTCTTTCTCACAAAGTGGCAACTTCACATTTTCTCACATTATACTCTAACTGCCAATTTTGTGCCCAACTTATGCATAGATCTTGGTAGACTTCTTGTATCCTATTCACAAATTGCTTTCCTACCTATTGTTTATCATCAGCAAACATAGCTACAATACAAAATAAAAGAAAAACTGCGGATGCTGGGAATCTGAAACAGTGACATAAATGATTAGATTAGATTCATTGCAGTGTGGAAACAGGCCCTTCAACCCAACAAGTCCACACCGACCCTCCAAAGAGAAACCCACCCAGACCCATTTCCCTCTGACTAATGCACCTAACACTACGGGCAATTTAGCATGGCCAATCCACCTAACCTGCACATCTTTGGACTGTGGGAGGAAACCGGAGCACTCGGAGGAAACCCACGCAGACACTGGGAGAATGTACAGTCGCCCGAGTCTGGAATTGAACCTGGGACCCTGGTGCTGTGAGGCAGCAGTGCAACCACTGAGCCACCTGCTGCTCCAAATGACTGGAGAAACCCAGCAAATCTGGCAACATCTGTGGAGAGAAAGTAGAGTTAATGTTCTTAGTTTGGTGACTTTTATTTCAGAACTCAATACAGACTGTCCTTCATCCAAGTCTTTAAATGATTACGAACAGTTGAGGCCTCAGCTCGGATCCATGTTGAAGCCCATTATTTACGGTTTGTCAACTTGAAAACTATCCATCTATTACAACTCTTATTTTCTTAGGCGATTCTCTGTCCACACTAATATACTACCTGAAATAAACTCTCCTTGTGCAGCAACTTTTTCACAGAATCAAAAGACAGAAGGTACAGAAGGAAACGATTCAGCTCATTATATCTACACTGGCTGTCTGAGTATTTTAAACTTGGTGATTATCTCCTGCCTGTTCCCTGTCACACTGCACGTTATTTAAAGAGAAATAATCATCTAATACCCTTTCCAGTGTTAAATTGAACCTCTTTCTCCACATTTCCAGGCAGTGTATTCCAGATCATAACTACTCACTGTATGAAAACTTTTCTCTCACCTTGCACTTGATTATTTTGCAAAACACTTTACAACTGTTGTCGTGATTCCAGCTGATGTCATTACTGAATAAGTCAGATCCCAGACTGGAATCTGGCTCAATAGATCTGATTTTGTTCTTTGTTGGTTTTAATGAAGTAATCACTCATTAAAACACACATATGCAATGCTGCATATTTGGTTTTAACAATAAGGTTGAGGTTTAATTTGCAAAAGAAATTAAGAAAAAATTAAAATAAACCAAACTATTTATATGAAACACAGTTCAAAGATTTCAAAACACGTGGTAAAATACGTTCAATTAGTCCAAACAGCATCCCTTTACAGGATTCACATCAGAGAGAATTCTATTCTTGATCACATGAATAGAATTTAACTCTACAGATGCTTGAATTTCTGGTCTTGAGAATCCTATAGCTTTTTTTGTTAGTCTTCATACAACTGAATTTTCTCAGCTTCAAATAAAGCCCTCCTGGGATGTAATCAAATACTTGTCTGGAACTTTCAAACTAAATTTCTTATGTTGAGGTAGCCTATTTCTTAATAGTTCTAAATGATTTCCTTTCTCCAGGAGAAATTATTTTACATATCTAGTTTCAAACAAAACTTCTGCAAACTGAAACCAAAATGCTTTCTTCAAGCTATTTCCCACAAGTCAAAATAAAACATTTCCAGATGCTTCTAATTGAAGCCTAATGCCCTACACTGTTTACTCTGCTCACTTGTAAAAACTCTTCCAGTGCAAACAAATTTCCATTAGTCTCCAAAAACTGTATCTCTAATACTGCACTTGGACAGAAATCATGATGACTACAGAATAACTTGCAGGTTAATCATTAGGGTGGCACAGGGCTCAGTGGCTAACAAGGCTGCCTCACAGTGCCAGGGTCCTGGGTTTGATTCCATCCTCAGCCTACTGTCTGTGTGGAGTTTGCACATTCTCCCCGTGTCTTCATGAGTTTTCTCTGGGTGCTCAGGTTTCTTCTACTGGTTTTATGGATTGGCCAATCGTAATTGCCACAGTACCCAGGAACATGTAGGTTAGGTGGATTAGCCATGGGAAATGCAGGGTTACAGTGATGAGAGGTGAGAAGTGGGTGGGAAGGTGGATGTTCTTTGGAGGGTTGGTGTAGACCCAATGGGCTAAATGGCCTGTTTCTAAGAAATTCCTCCACAGATATACACGCACCTCAAATCCTACAATCCTAGTTTAAAATTCAAAGTCCAAAATAAATTATATTAAAAATATCCACATCACACTGTATAATTTAGTACTTGATCTTTTACCATAGGAACAGTTTCTCTCCATCTACTCTGTCCATAACGCTCATGATTTTTAAAATATCTATCTAATCTCTCCTCATCCTTCTCCTCTCCAAGGAAAAGTCTCATTTTTACCAGTCTTTCATCATAACTGAAGTTTCTCGTCCCTCAAACCATTTTCATAATCTCTTCCAATTCATTCACACCCTCCCTATAGTGTGATGCCTGGAATCTGTGTGTTAAGTTGTTTTTTCTGAGATTCTTACACACTTGATGCAACTGTAATATGCCAACTTCTGTGAACAACACCCAAATTTTATTAAGCCAGTACAGTAAAAGCTGTGGAGAAATTCTTGCACAGCATGTCAAGAGGTCTCCCTGAACAAACGAAAGTCCTTCCTTTATACAAAATCTTTACATCTCAGTCACTAATGCTCACAAGACAACCCCCGAGTCACTCCTTCACAGTCACAGACACAATGCAGTGACCACATCATTTCCAGAAACAATATAAATGTTGTTGTGATGGTTCTGTTCGCCGAGCTGGGAATTTGTGTTGCAGACGTTTTGTCCCCTGTGTAGGTGACATCCTCAGTGCTTGGGAGCCTCCTGTGAAGCGCTCCTGTGTTGTTTCCTCCGGCATTTGTAGTGGCCTGTCTCTGTCACTTCCGGTTGTCAGTTCCAGCTGTCTGCTGCAATGACCGGTATATTGGGTCCAGGTTGATGTGCTTATTGATAGAATCTGTGGATGAGTGCCATGCCTCTAGGAATTCTCTGTTTGGCTTGTCCTATAATAGTAGTGTTGTCCCAGTCGAATTCATGTTGCTTGTCATCTGCGTGTGTGGCTACTAAGGATAGCTGGTCGTGTCATTTTGTGGCTAGTTGGTATTCATGGATACGGATTGTTAGCTGTCTTCCTGTTTGTCCTATGTAGTGTTTTGGGCAGTCCTTGCATGGGATTTTGTACACCATGTTGGTTTTGCTCATGCTGGGTATCGGGTGCTTTGTCCTGGTGAGTTGTTGTCTGAGGGTGGCTGTTGGTTTGTGTGCTGTTATGAGTCCTAGTGGTCGTAGTAGTCTGGCTGTCAGTTCAGAAATGTTCTTGATGTATGGTAACATGGCTAGTCCTTTGGGTTGTGGCATGTCCTCATTCTGTTGTCTTTCCCTTGGGCATCTGTTGATGAAATTGCGGGGGTATCCATTTTTGGTGAATACATTGTAGAGGTGTTCTTCTTTCTCTTTTTTGCAGTTCAGGTGTGCTGCAGTGTGTTGTGGCCCTTTTGAACAGTGTCTTGATGCAACTTCTTTTGTGTGTGTTGGGGTGGTTGCTTTCGTTGTTCAGGACTCGGTCTGTGTGTGTGGCTTTCCTGTATACCTTTGTGGTGAATTCTCCGTTTGGTGTTCTCTGTACCATCACGTCTAGGAATGGGAGTTGGTTGTCCTTTTCTTCCTCTCTAGTGAATCAGATTCCTGTGAGTGTGGCGTTGATGATCTGGTGTGTGATTTCTATTTCTGTGTTTTTAATGATTACAAAAGTGTTATCCACATATCTGACCCAGATACTGAAACAGATACTGAAACAGAAACTGAAACACCTGATCAGCAGATCCAGACACCCTATACAGTCAGTCAACACAGGAATTCTTGGACATCATCAGAAATATATACATAGACAAGGAAGAAACTATGGTCTCATTTGATGTAATGGCACTGTTCATCTCTAATCAACAAAACCCTAGCCAGAGAAACAATAGTTGAAAAATGTGGTGCTGGAAAAACACAGCAGGCCAGGCAGCATCTGAGGAGCAGGAGAATCGACTTTTCGGGCATAAGCCCTTCTTCAGAGCTAATGCCCGAAACATCGATTCTCCTGCTCCTCGGATGCTGCCTGGCATGCTGTGTTTTTCCAGCACCACATTTTTCAACTCTGGTACTCCAGTATCTTCAGTCCTCACTTTCTCCCAGAGAAACAATAGCCAACCTGCTGGACATACAGAACAGACAACAAGACAGGGAACCTATCAACAAAGACTGCACACTCAAACTACTGGACCTGTGCCTCACAACACACTTCACATTCAACAACCAAATATATGAACAAATCAACGGCACATCCGTGGGCCACTAAGGATAGCTGGTCGTGTCATTTCGTGGCTAGTTAATGTTCATGGATACGGATCGTTAGCTGTCTTCCTGTTTGTCCTATGTAGTGTTTTGTGCAAAACCAATGCAGTGTACAAACTCCCATGCAAGGACTGTACAAAACACTACATAGGACAAACAGGAAGACAGCTAATGATCCGTATCTATGAACACCAACAAGCCACGAAATGACATGACCAGCTATCCTTAGTAGCCACACACGCAGATGACAAGCAACATGAGATTGACTGGGACAACACTACTATTATAGGACAAGCCAAACAGAACAGCCAGGGAATTCCTAGAGGTATGGCACTCATCCACTGATTCAATCAACAAGCACATCGACTTGGACCCAACATACCGGCCACTGCAGCAGACAGATGGAACTGACAACTGGAAGCGGCAGAGACAAACCACTATAAATGCCGGAGGAAACAACACAGAAGCGCTTCACAGGAGGCTCCCAAGCACTGAGGATATCAACTAGACAGGGGACGAAACGTCTGCAACACAAATTCCCAACTTGGCGAACAGAACCACCACAACAACGAACACCCAAGCTACAAATCTTCTCACTAACTTTGAACAATATAATGTAAATCATCCCTTAAATGGTCAAATCTGTTGCAATTCGTTTTTTTCAACAACAAGATGTAGTCAAATTTCCAACTGTCATGTTCTTATTGATTTCTGAAAAGGATGATGATGCAAATGTAAATTATCTCTGAATAATAGGATATGGCCATGTAAATGGCTCTGAATGGCAAGGAAGGAGAATGTAAGTTCCCTACAATTTACCTGTTAGTCAGAGGCATCTTTCCCTAGCCTCGGGATATTCAATTTCCTGCAGGTCAGCAGAGCAAATTAACTCTTTAATATCACATTTTCATATTCCAGCCAGGCTCTCGCCAGTGCCGTATACAGGTCCACCAGACCTCCTTAGTATTGTATTCTATGCAGCTATATATATGTAAATTGCCACCTATTTGCCCACTCCACCAATTCGTTTGTGTCCTTTAGGAGTTCTACACTGCATTCCTGACATTTTACAAGTCTTAAATAACCTGCAAACTTTGAAATTATCACCAGTACAATAGGATCTAATTCAATAATATGTGTTTAAAAAAGCAAGGATCTCAATAGCAACTACTGTTCTTTGAGAAGGTGACTAAGGAAGTGGACGAGGGTAAAGCAGTAGATGTGCTGTATATGGATTTTAGCAAGGCGTTCGATAAGGTACCCCATGGTAGGCTACTGCAAAAATTACGAGGTATGGCATTGAGGGTGCATTAGAGGTTTGGATTAGGAATTGGCTGGCTGGAAGGAGACAGAGGGTAGTAGTTGATGGTAAAGGTTCATCTTGGAATGCAGTTACTAGCGGTGTTCCACAAGGATCTGTTTTGGGACCATTGCTGTTTGTCATTTTTATAAATGACCTGGAGGAGGGGCTTGAAGGCTGGGTGAGCAAGTTTGCGGATGATACGAAAGTCGGTGGAGTGGTGGATAGTGAAGAAGGATGTGGCAGGTTACAGCGGGATATAGATAAGTTGCAGAGCTGAGCAGAAAGGTGGCAAATGGAGTTCAATGTAGCTAAGTTTGAAGTCATTCACTTTGGTAGGAGTAACAAAAAGATGGATTACTGGGCTAATGGTAGGCTACTTGGTCGTGTGGATGAGCAGAGGGATCTTGGTGTCCATGTACACAGATCTCTGAAAGTTGCCACCCAGGTAAATAGTGCTGTGAAGAAGGCATATGGCGTACTGGGCTTTTTTGGTAGAGGAATTGAGTTCCGGAGTCCTGAGGTCATGTTGCAGTTGTATAAGACTCTGGTGCGGCCTTATCTGGAGTATTGTGTACAGTTTTGGTCGCCATACTATAGGAAGGATGTGGAGGCACTGGAACGGGGCAGAGGAAGTTTACCAGGATGTTGCCTGGCATGGTAGGAAGATCGTATGAGGAAAGGCTGAGGTACTTGGGGCTGTTCTCATTGGAGAAAAGAAGGTTTAGGGGAGATTTGATGGAGGTGTTCAAGATGATTAGGGGTTTAGATAGGGTTGACAGTGAGAACCTTTTTCCGCGTATGGAGTCAGCTGTTACTAGGGGACACAGCTTTAAATTAAGGGGAGGTTGGTATAGGACAGATGTTAGGGGTAGATTCTTTACTCAGCGGGTTGTGAGTTCATGGAATGCCCTGCCAGTATCAGTGGTGGACTCTCCCTCTTTATGGTCATTCAAGCGGGCATTGGATAAGCATATGGAGGTTATTGGGCTAGTGTAGGTTAGGTAGGCTTCGGTCGGCGCAACATCGAGGGCCGAAGGGCCTGTACTGCGCTGTATTTTTCTATGTTTCTATGTTACTGGAAACTCCAAACTACAAACCTTCCCCCGGTCCAGAAGATACCTATTAACTATTGCTCTCTGTTCCCAGTCAGTAAATTCTGTACACACATAGTTTTCATTCCGTGATCTATAACTTCTCTCACAAAACTAATGTATGGCATGCAATGTGCACCTTTGGAAATCCATGTACATAACACCAATAAGATCACCCTCGTCAACCTCATTATCTTGGGCAACTTATAGGAACTGTTTTGAAGAGGTAACTTCTGCTACCTCTTCAAAACAGTTCCTGTAAGTTGCTCAGATATTAGTTTTCCTTAACAAATCCATGTTGACTCTTCCAAAAATCAATACTCAAGATGATTAAGTATATCCGAATAATTGTTTCCAGAGGTTTCCCCATCACACAAGTTAAACTGACTGGTCTGTAATTGCTGTACAGCTCTTTACAACTGTTTAACAATAAATGTTTGCAATTCTCTAATCCTCCGGCACCACCCAAAATTCAGGGAATACCAAAAGATTATTGCCAGTGACTCTGCAATTTTTGTGTTTATATCCCTTCAATATTCTTGGACACATCTCAGCCAATCCTGGTGCCTCATCAATTTTAAGTACTGACAGCTTATTTAATAGGCCCTCCTTATCAACTTAAATCCTTCCAGTGATTGAGTTTCTTGTCACTGTGGTCTGAGTGGCATTTGCCTCAGAGAGAAAGGCAAGAACATTCATTAACACCTCAGCCATATCTCTTGCTTTGAAGTAAAAGTCCAGCTTTTGGTCTCTAATTACCTTACTTCTTTTCCTCACCACCCTTTTTATAATTGATGTGCTCGTAGAAGACTTTGGGATTTTCCTTCCTGTTGGCTGCCAGACTTTTCACATTAATTCTTTTTTGGTTTTTACGCTTGCTTTTCCAACTCCTTGCTGTAGCTTCTGTATTGAGATTGGTTCTCAGACTGTACCCGACACTTGATAATAAGCACACATTTTCTTCTCTAACTTAAATTTCTACCTCCATGATCATGAAATCATTGTAGCTTATCAGAAAAACTCATTTGGTTCATTGATGTTGTTTAGGGAAGGAAACAGCTATCCTTACCCAGTCTGGCTTACATGTGACTCCAGATCTACAGCAACATGGTTGACACTTAACTGCCATCTAAGTAATTAGGGATGGGCAATAAATGCTGGCCTAGCTAGTGACACCGATATTCCACAAAAGAATAAATAAAATCATCATCCAAGGGCTCTCAATTTATTGCTGTTGTTTTTTCCTTTTGAGGGAATATACTTTTTACTGCACCCAAACCATCTTGTCTGTCAAGTTAACCATTGCTCATCTACTGTTTTACCTAACAATTTTTGGCTCCAGTCTATCTCACCCCATTGAAATTCTTGCCTCACTGAAGTCTGCTGTGCATTAATTGATTGACTCTGGATTGACCCACTGCAATTTCCCCCCAATATCCTACACCTTACTCAGAAAGGATAAAATTAGAAAAGACTTGCAGATGATATATACTGGTGCAATTTACTTCAACAGAAGTCTTGTATGACTAGCACATCCAAGTATTACGGTCTCTGGGTATGATACATTGAGTACTGTCCCTTAAATGTTCTCTGTGGCACATTATCAAATGCCTTTTAAAAATCCAAATATATCTACAAGTTACCCATTTTGTATCTGCGTGTAATATTTTTGATATATAAGTATTATTTCAAAGTTTCCCTACAGTGAAACCCTATTATCTGCCCAATAATATGATTTTACAACATTATCCCATTAAATACATTATTAAAACAGGCACTTGGTATTCACATGGATCACGGCATCAAACCTACTGAGTATTTTCTATTTTTATTTTGGTTTTTGTAGAGTACAAATTGTCTCCTCACCTTTCAGCCTAATGCTGTAGGTCTCGGCCCAACGTCCAGAAATGTCCATGGAACTGCAGCACAACTCACCCGCATTTACCCGGAACCTTTATCTTCAGCTCAGGGCGAGCACGGAAGCACAAGAGGAAAGGACCAAAAAGTAGATGTAACCTGTAGCAAAGATGGCGGCGCTCAGTGGTGCCGGAGCTGGAGCCTGATCACGATCACGATCTTGTTGTCTTTGTGCCGTGGGAATGTGGAGCCCAGCGTTAGGCCTGGCCTGCACTTTCCCTCGCATGGGGAAGATAGCGAATCGTTTGTTTTGCGCGGGAAGACCGGTAGCTCAACCGGGGAAAGAGTGCCGCCGTCGGCAGGTCCGAACCGCGCCTCCTTGGAGGATTCTCTTCTTCGGAACCGACGAGTTTGCTCAGCGAGTATTGGAGAAACTGCATCCGTCCAGGTAAACACAGGATGAAGGATTAGAGTTCAGAGAATCTTAAGAGCTGGATGGTGGTATGATCAGAAATAACAGTCATGATTCGGAGAAGCTGGTGTTGGACTGGGGTGTACAAAGTTAAAAATCACACAACACCAGGTTATAGTCCAACAGGTTTAATTGGAAGCACTAGCTTTCAGAGCGACGCTCCATCATCAGGTGGTAGTGGAGGACACAATTGTAAGGCATAGAATTTATAGCAAAAGTTTACAGTGTGATGTAACTGAAATTATACATTGAAAAATACTTTGATTGTCTGTCGAATCTTTCATCTGTTCCAAGACCATGATAGTTTCATTTCTTTCATGTGTAAATCACAAAATTTTTTTAAAAGTTGCATTCTCAGGTTAACTGTAACAATTGGTGTTAGACAATATGTTGAAGGTGTTAGCCCCCTGTGTTCTCTGTCTATGCCATGATGTTTAGATTGATTCTAATCTAAAAAGTGAAATAACAGGAGTTTTACATGAATTCATGCAGTTTTGAGCAAAGTACAATGTATCTCTGCAAGTACAAATTCACCCCATAAATGTATATGTGTGCGTGTTGCACGTTAACTCCTTATTCCTTTGAAGGCTGCTTTCTGTACTGCATCTGGTCTCTGGAACTGGATTTATTAATACTGAGATGCATTGATTTCTTTTTCTGTAGATTCTTGAAAACTGGAAAGATGCTAGTAGAACAGCTGGAAGTTGTTACTTTGCCTGCTATTAAATCTGCTGAACTCCCTGTGAGAAAGTATGCCTTGATGAGTCAGATTCCAGTTCATGATTGGCCTTACTTCGCATCAAATGATTATTTTGACGTTGGCATAATTGTATCGTTTGGGAACCTACTCAGTGACACGCTCATACAGCAATTCCCATAGTGAGTAACTATTTCTTGTACACCATGATCAGTCACAATAAAGACTCTCCAAATGGCAACATCAACAAGCTGAATATTGTTATGTATAACTTGAGGAGAAAGTGAAGACTGCAGATGCTGGAGATCAGAGCTGAAAATGTGTTGCTGGAAAAGCGCAGCAGGTCAGGCAGCATCCAAGGAACAGGAGAATCGACGTTTCGGGCATGAGCCTTTCTTCAGGATTCTCCTGCTCCTTGGATGCTGCCTGAACTGCTGCGCTTTTCCAGCAACATATTTTCAGCTATGTGTAACTTGAGACTTAGTAATAAGACACCGATACAATCAGAATTTGAATTTACTAGATTGGATTCCTTTGATTTTGTATTTATATCTCTTGTGCTGTCCACCCTTGCCTCCATAAGCAAACAATTTCATCTTTTACCCATCCTCCAGCTCTTTGCTCTCTCACTGATATTTCCTTGTAATTGAAAATACAAGGCAGCATTTTCAGCAAACAAAGAAAGGAATAGTTATATTCTCCAGAACAAAACAACGGGAAAATTAACTTATTATGGAGTTTTTATGAAATATGCTCATCTATAAACTATTGGAAATGGCTAATGTCATATGAGAGCTTGTACGTGAAGTGGAAGATGTGACCAATGGAGTGCCATGGGGATTAGTGCTTGGACTTCAGCTGTATGCAAAATATCTCAATTAATAAAATGAAGGGACTGAAAATGTGGTTGCTAAATTTACAGACAGCACACATTGGTATGAAGGCGACATGAGGAAATGAGCAAAGGAATGCAGATTATGTTATGACACGTTCAGCAAAATCAAATCAACCTCCTTACCTCTGCAACTGCAACACTGTAGAATTAGAACTTTTTAAAATCCCTTTTAGTTTGAATAACCAATCTCAGATTTTGTGAATAATCGATTCTAGACAGCAGGGTTGTAGCTGAAACAAAAAAAAGAACAATTTAGATTAGATTACTTACAGCGTGGAAACAAGCCCTTCGACCCAACAAGTCCACACTGACCCTCCGAAGGGCAACCCACCCATGCCAATTCTCTACATTTACCCCTTCACCTAACACTACTGGCAATTTAGCTTGGCCAATTCATCTAACCTGCACATTTTTGGACTGTGGGAGGAAATCAGAGCACCCAGAGGAAATCCACGCAGACAAGGGCAGAATATGCAAACTCCACACAGACAGTTGCCTGAGGCGGGAATTGAACCCGGGTCTCTGGCTGTGAGGCAGCAGTGCTAACCATTGTGCCACCGTGCCGCCCAATTTATTAACAATATAGTATCTTTAACAGAGCAAATTTAAACAACAAAGTAATCTAAAGTATGATTTAAACTCAATAAACTTTGTTTTTGGCCCAATTCACAGAAAAGACAGGGAAACAAACAAAGTTAAGAGATCAATTTTAAAAAAAGAGACCATTTCAAAACTCTCAATTACTTAAGTGGTTTTCAAGATGTGTTGATCCATGGGGAATGTATGAATGCTTCTTGGTTGATTTTCTGAAGACATTGATTAATGTCAATTTTGTTCAATTTCTATGAGAACATTTTAATATTATGTGTAGTGGCTCAGTGGTTAGTTCTGCTGCCTCATGGCACCAGGGAGCCAGGTTCATTTCCAGCCTTGGGCAGCTGTCTGTGTGAAGTTTACGTATTTTCCCCATGTTTGCATGGGTTTCCTCCGCGTGCTCCATTTTCCTTCATTTATAGATGAGCAGGTTAGCTGAATTGACACTAGCCATTTCCAATAATTTATAGACGTGCAGATTAGGTGAATTAACCATGCTAAATTGCCTATAATGTTTAGGGATGTGTAGGGGCATTAGTCAGGGGTAAATGTAGATTAATAGGGCAGGGGAATAGTTTTGGGTGGAAAACTCCTTAGAGGGTCGAAGGACCTGTTTCCACACTGTAGGGATTCTATGATGCTAACTTGGTTACTAGAAATTCAAAGAATAGAAATTAATGATGGGAGGTTAGGCACGGAGCTTTCAAATTTTTATGCTAAGTACCAACAACCAAGTTCCTCCTTCCTGAAATGCAGTCCAAAATCCAGTTCAAACACTCGAGCCACTACCTCTGACCATCATGTTCCCTCCTGAACTTGCTGACAGCAGTTCCCAGGTACTGACTTTGTTAATGACCACATATCTGCCTTTTAGTTAAACATTAAATTTAATGTGGTGTCGAAGAGTCTGTAGAATTCTTTAATCAAGAACCAACTAATAATTAATGTCCAGGTCTGGCTCACAAACAAACAACAGCTTGTTTGTTCCTTTTTATTTAAACGCAAGTTTCTGCTTGCAGTCCGGAGGTCATCTTCAGTTCACATCTCCAAACCAAAATTGTTAATAGAATTAAACATAATGAAAAATCATTGAGACTTCTAACAATAGACAAAGTGAGCAGGCAGAAGTTTGACAGATGGAGTATAATGTGCCTAAATGAGATTGTTATGAAGATGTGGGTATGCTGTACTTTTAAGAAAGTTAAAAGCTAGCAGTGACAGCACCAAGTGTTCTGAAAAATAAGTAACGTGCTCCAGCTACTGGGATAGCTAGGGTAGTTGGTTGCCTGGAAACAACAAAATAGATTCAAATTAGGCCAATCAGTTTAGATTATACCCCCCAAAAAAATCAAACTCCAATCCAGTTTGAATTTAGTATATCAACAATCTTTAAAAGCCAATGACATAATCCAATGCTTTGGGTTAGTTAAGAGGAGAACTGCCAAGCTACCAGCACGTTAAAAAGACCGCCTGAAAAATAGCTCTCTTTGAAACTACCTTTATTGATCAGTAACCTGCGAAACAGAATCCCTAAAAAGAAGACAGAAATATAGAGAAGAATGAAAGCTGCCTGGTTTTGAGATAAGTTTTGTTTTGTAGATCATAATTGAGATTTATTGGACTAGTATTATAGAAGGGAAGGGAAAAGATAGATTAGAGTAAGGACTTGTAAATAGTTGTTAGTTAATTATTCTCTGTTATCCTTTAAGAAATAAAGTTAATTTTTACTTGAACTAGTTATCGGCCTTTCGAATTTTCACAGATTTCTGCACAGGATAAAACTTTTCTGCGTTGTTGGTTTTAAATTAAGCAGGAGAGTTTACTGTGTGTCGTAACAGATCTTGTCCATTTTGGCAGGAAGAACAGAAACATGTCATCTTATTCAGAGATGCAAAATTCAGAGTAATTGTGGGATCTGAGTGTCTTGGTGCATGCAGCAGAAAAATTAGGATGGATGTTCAGCAAGCAATCAGGAAGGCAAATATAATGTTGTTTTAATTGCAATACAAATGGAATATAAAAAGAGGGATATTTTGCTTCTATTACACAGAATATCGAGGAGACTTTATATACAATACTTTTATCTTATACCATTAGAAATACTTCAGAGAAGGTTCTCTTGTCTGACACCTAGGATAGAGAATTATAAGATTCTGAGGGAACTTGACAGGGTCGGTGAAGAAAGGATTTTTCTCTTTGTGGGAGATACTAGAATGAGTGAACAGTTTTAAATGGAAGATGCTGTATTTTTAGATGGAAATGAAGACAGTTTCTTTCCAATTAGTCATTGGTGCATCTTCACTAGGAACGTGGTAAATACAGGATCATTGAATATTTCTGAGACTGAGGTAGACAGATTCTTGACTAATAAGGTTGCCAAAGGTTATCATGGTTAGGTGGAAACTTGGAGCTCAGGCCAGAATCAGACCAGCCAGGTTCTTATTGAATGGCAGAGCAGACTTGAGCAATTAAATGGAGAAAGTGAGGACTGCAGATGCTGGAGATCAGAGTCGAGAGTGTGGTGCTGGAAAAGCACAGCAGGTCAGGTAGCATCTGAGGAGCAGGAAAATCAACATTTTGGGTATAAGCCCTTCGTCAGGAATGAGGCTTGTGGGTCAGGGCTGAGAGATAAATGGGAGGGGGGTAGGTTGAGTGGAGGTAGCTGGGAAAGGTGGATTAAGATGAGGGAGAAGGTGATAGGTCAGAGGGGGGTGCTGATGGACGGGTCTGGAGGGTGGTGCCAAGTTGGAGGCTTGGGACTGGGATAATATGGGGTGAGGGAAAATGAGGAAGCTGTTGAAATCCACATTTATCCTATGTGGTTGTAGGGTTCCAAGGCTGAATATGAGGTTTTCCTCCTCCATGCGTATTGTGGTAAACGGTTTGGTGATGGAGGAGGCTCAGGACCTACATGTCCTTGACTGAGTGGGAGGAGGAGTTGAAGTATTCAGCCACGGGGTGGTGGGATTGGTGGGTGTGAATGTCCCAGAGATCTTCTCTGAAATGATCCGCAAGAAGGTGTCCTGTCTCCCCGATATAGAGGAGACCACACCGGGTGCAGCGGATGCAGTAGATGACATTGGTAGAGGTACAGGTGAATTTCTGATGAATGTGGAAGGACCCTTTTGGGGCCTTGGATGGAGGTGAGGGGAGTAGTGTGGGTGCAGGTTTTGAAGTTCCTGCGGTGGCAGGGAAAGGTGCCTGGAGTGGGGTATGGACCTGATGAAGAAGTCGCAGAGGGAACTATTATGGGGTGTAGAGGGAAATATATATCTGGTAGTAGGATCCGTTTGGAAGTGGCAGAGGATGTTGCATTGTATGTAGAGGTTGGTGGGGTGGAAGGTGAGGACCGGGGCATTCTGTACTTGTTGCGTTGGGAGGGGTGGTGTTCAAGGGCAGTGGTGTGTAAAGTGGAGGAGATGCAGTGGAGGGCATCGTCAACCACATGGGAAGGGAAGATATGATTGTGGAAGAAGGAAGCCATCTGGGAACAGATGTGGAGGAATTGGGAATAAAGGATGGTGCTTTTACAGGAGGTAGGTTGAGAGGAGGTGTAGTCTAGGTAGTTGTGGGAGTCAGTGGGCTTGTAGTTTTTGTCTGTGGTTAATCGGTCATCCAAGACTGGGAGGGAGGTTGCCGAGATGGTCCAGGTAAATTTGAGGTTGGGGTGGAATGTGTTGGTAAAGTTGCTGAACTATTCAACCTCCTTGTGGGAACACGAGGCGGAGCCAATACAGTCATCGATGTAACTGAGGAACAGGTGGGGGGTGGTATTGGTGTAACTGTGGAAGATAGACTGTTCCATATATCCGACCAACAGGCAGGCATAGCTGGGTCCCAAGTGCGTGACAATGGCTACCCCTTTGTTTGGAAGAAGTGGGAGCATTGGAAGGAGAAGTTGTTGAGGTTGAGGACCAGTTCAGCCAGGCGGATGAGGGTATTGGTGGAAGGGTACTGGTTGGGACAATGTGAGAGGAAGAAACGAAGGCCCTCCCTCCGCCCCACGGGTTTGATGGTGAGATTGGGGTTGGAATGGAGGCTGCGCGTTGTGAGGGTGAGAGGTTGGAGTGGGTGAGGTGATTGGACAGGATGGGGCAGTCAATGAGCAATTAAGCAGTCTCCTATTCTGCCTTATCCATATGATCTTAATAGGTTGGATCTAAAGCTGTTTTGCAATTTGTGTTGTGGCGACCCGAAATGTCTGTGTTTATCTGTCTTTCTGTCTGTGTGTCTATCTCTTTCTTCACCCTGGCCCCCTGCACAACCACCTCTGTGACTTCCACTTGCACTATATTTTGTCGCTGCCCTTTAACCTAAAGTTATAAGTATATTCACAAATTTGATTGTGTCCATTGTTTAATCTATCTTTCTCTTTGTGTGTAGTGGAATATTGAACCTACATCCCAGTGTCCTTCCTAGGTGGAGAGGCCCTGCTCCAATTTTTCACACACTGATTCATGGAGATCAGGTGACAGGGGTGACTATTATACAGATCCGGCCAACAAGGTATCAGGCTTGTGAAGCTGCAAGTAACATATACTGAACTGTAATGTTATCAAATAACATTGAGAATCTATTTAATTTTTCTGCTTTGACTGACTGCATTTGATACAGAAGGGAGTTGAGTGTTATGATATTCATAAGATATAGCAGCAGAAGTTGACAATTCAAACTTTTGACTCTCCTTCATTCAATGAGATCGTGGCTGACATGATCATCCTTAACTCCACCTTCCTGCCTTTGACCCAGAACCCTTTGCTGCCTTACGGATTAAAACTCTCTATCTCAACCTTGAATATACTTAGTGACCAAGCCTCAGCAGCCCTGTGGGGCAAATAATTCCATAAAAAAAGAAATCCTCTTCATTTATCAAATTGGTTACGCAATCCTTTGAGATTATTCCCTCTGGTCCAAGACTCTCCCACGAGGGGTAAACACTTCTGCACATCTCCCTGTCAAGCCTTCTATGAATCTTATGTATTTTGATAAAGGCTTCTGTCGTTCTTCTAAACTGCGTTGAGTTCAAACTCAATTTACTCCACCTCTCTTCATAAGATAGTCTCTCCATCCCTGGTACTAACCTCAAAGATCTGGCCTGGACTATCTCCAATGCCAGTATATCTTTCCTTACGTAAGTGGTCTGAAAGTGTTCACAGGTGTAATCTGACTAGTACCTTGTACAGTTTTAGCAAGACCTCTCAACTTTTATATTCCATTCCCTTTGAAATAAAGGCCAACCTTTCATTTGCTTCCCTATTACTTGCTGAATTTGGATACTAGCTTTTTGCGATCTATGCATGAGGATCCACGTATCCTCTGTGCTATATCTTTCTGCAGTCTCCATTTAAGGAATATTTAACTCTTCTTTTCGCTAAAGTGCAGAACCTTATTTTTCAACATTATATTCCATCTGCCAAGTTTTTACCCACTCATTTAACCTGTCGACATCTTTTACTGAATGTTTGTGTCATCCTCACTACTTGTCTTCCCACTGTTTTTTTGGTCACCACAAAATTGGTGATAATGCATTCACTTCCCTCATTCTCTGCATTGATAATGTAAATAACTATATTGTAAATAATCCCTGTGCTCTCCACTATTTACAGATTGTCAGCTTGAAAGTTCCCAATTATCCCAACTCTATTTTCCAATAGTTATCCAATCTATTATCCATTCTAATATATTACACCTAACACCATGGGCACTTATCTGATTAAGCAGCCTTCTTTGAAATACTTTTTCAAACACTTTTGGAAATCCAAACAGATTAATCCCCTGGTTTTCCTTTATTTATCTTTTTACCTGCTCAAAGAATTCTAATAAATTTGTCAGTTATGATTTCCCCTATATGAAGCTGTTTTCTCTGCTTGATTTAGGTTACATATTTATAAATGCTCTGCTATTCCATCCTCTTTCATCAACTATCACATTTTCCTAATTTCAGCTAACTGGCATATAGTTACCTTGTTTTGTTTCGATCCCATTACTTACCCTATGCCAGTTTGCCCATGGCACAGCTGATTATCTGAGATCATTACCATTAGATATAGGAGCAGAATTAGGCCATTCTATCATGGCTGATATGTTTCTCAATCTCATTCTTTTACCTTCTCCCTGTAACTTTTAATACCCTTAATCAAGAAGTTTTCTAACCTTGTCATAAAAATTCTTAATGACTTGGCCTCCACAGCCTTCTGAGGCAATGAATTCCACAGATATACCACCTGCTGGCTGAAGAAATTCCTCCCCATCTCTGTTCCAAACGGTCATCCCTTCACTCTGAGGCTGTGCCCTCAGATCGTAGTTTCCCCTACGGCATAGTGCAGCACGGTGGTTCAGTGGTTAGCATTGCTGTCTCACAGCGCCAGGGACCCGGGTTCAATTCCCACCCCAGGCAACTGGCTGTGTGGAGTTTGCACATTCTCCCCGTGTCTGCGTGTGTTTCCTCCGGGTGCTCTGGTTGCTTCCCACAGTCCAAAGATGTGCAGTTTAGGTGAATTGGCCGTGCTAAATTGCCCGTAATGTTAAGTGCATTGGTCAGAGGGGAAATGGGTCTGGGTGGGTTGCTCTTCGAGAGTCAATGTGGACTTGTTGGGCCGAAGGGCCTGTTTCCACACTGCAGTGAATCTAATCTACTAGTGGAAACATTACTATCCCCTTATCTAGGCCCTTCAGTATTCTATAGGTTTCAATGAGACCTCCCCTTCATCTTTCTAAACTCCATTGAGTGTGGACCCAGATTCCTCAACTCCTTCCCCTTTGACAAGCCTGTCATCCTTGAATCCTTCTTGTAACCCTTCTCTGGGCTCCCATAGGTTCCTTCCTTTTGATAAGGTCTAATTTCAAATATAGTCTGACCAGAGCTTCACACAGTCTCAGCAGTACATCCCTGCTGAGCCCTCTCAAAATAAAAGCTACCATTGCATTTGCCTTCCTAACTGCTAACTGAACCTGTAAAATAACCATAAGAGAATCCTGAACTGGGACTCCTAAGTTCCTTTGCGCTTCAGATTTCTGAAGCCTTTCCCCAGTTAGAAAATAGTCTGTCTCTATTCTTCCTATCAAAATGCATAACCCCATATTTTCTCACATTGTATTCCATCTGCCACTTCTTTGTGCCCTGTCCTAGCTTATTCAAGTCCTCTGCAGCCTCCCTGTTTCCTCAACACTATCTGTCCCTCCAGCTATCTTTGTGTCACCTGCAAACTTAGCGACAACGTCCTCAGTTCCTTCTTCCTGGTTGTTAATCTATAATGTAACCATGGTGATTCTGCTTTTTAGTTTAGTGCTAACTGTTCAAAATCTTAAAGCAGAGTCTCCTTTTTAGTTCTTCAGTGTCGTTGGTTCCAATGTGAGTGATGACAACTGAATCCCTTCCTCCTCACCAAGTTCCTCACCAAGCCTGATGAGATGTTCTTCACCCTGGCAGACAACACAGCCTTTGGGGTTTGTGTTTACAGCTGTAGAGAATAGTATTTATCCCCCCTAATTATACTGATCCCTCAACAACTATGTTCCTATTTCTTTTCCCCCCCCCCCCACCACAATTTGATGGATCATGCTCTCATAGTCAGTTAGCTCATTCTCCCCGTAGTCTCTGCTCTTATCCACACTACTTGCAATAACCATGCAACTGTTGAATAAAATCAAAGACATTTCTCCTTGAGCGTTGCCCCTTGCGTTCCCATACTTGTTTCACCTATAACCTTCTTCCTGTCCTTGATCTCAGAATAAGTTCGAATGACCTCAACTAAAGGATGTAACTGCGTCTTGGAGCATAGAGCATAAGTCACACTCTCGAGTGCTAAATTGCACTAAGTTGGGTACTTCATATCAACACAGGCCCAAAATAAAAGGCCCATCTGAATTGGTGAAGGATCCGATTTTAGCTGTTTTTTAATTGGTTGCTCTTTCAGTGGAGCCCTTGAAAATAAACATGTTCCAAGTTTGCAACTACATGAATTTAGACTGTCGAGTACATTTTAATGCCAACTGCAAACTAAATATAGTTCAATTAGATTTGCATAAATTAAAGATTTAAAACACTCTTGCAAAAGAAATACAGTCAGTCCAAGCAATAGGAAAATTGAGTTAAGACCACATTTAGATCTGTTGAACATGTATTGAATGACCAAACAGGCATAGTGGTCAATAACTTTTCCCAATTTCTTATGTTTACTTTTACTCTGTTGTAGTCACTGAGACGATTGCTGTAATATACTGAAGATTATATGTTACTGCGTATGTATGCCTAAACACAGGTATAATAGAAGTTACAGCGTAGTTCAATAAACTGCTGATTTGTTTCTGTGGGGGGTTATGTGGCTCCCAAACAGGTAAATCTTTATTCAAACCTTCATATTGCTCCTTGAAAATAGGAGAAAACTGTGAATGTGTAGTTTCACTTTTTGTACCTCAACATTTAAGTTATAAATGCATATGTTAACACTAAGTAATGGCTAAGTGTGTCCATGTCCTTCATGCTGTGCTGTAGCCCAGCTGTCTCAGCATAATTTCAAAAATGGTCTCTTTGCTTTAATGTCAGTCTTTCTGTGCCTTTCCACGATTTTGGCAGATGGTTTTCTTCTGTCCCTTTTTGTTTTTCATTTTTATGCAGTTCAATTCAGAAAGATTATATAAATAACAGTTTGCTAATAAGTTACAGCAGAGGTTCAAGTTAGGTTGTGTCAATGTCTTGTTACATGATAATGAATTTGCATATTTGAGATTTCAATCCACCTTGGTGTTAAATTAGAAATACTGTTTTTTACCCAGTGAGCTTCTTCCTCAGATCAAATCATGTGTTTTATTGTGGACAGTGTACTTTATTTATTTAATCTTAAGGGAAAGTCTCCAGCCATGAAGGTTCTTGTCAATGATTGTGATGCTGGGCCTCAGATCAGTCTTCAGCTGTGAACATTATCTTTTAACAATAAACAATTTCCAGTCTTGTCAGCACCAGCGCTGATTGTTTTTGTGTAATATTAAATCATCTCTACTTTTCCAACTAACTTGCAACTCCGTACATGGGGCTGAGTTTGATACCTTCCCTGAGACAAATTTATTAGGGGAGGTTCACTTAATCTGGAGAACACCCTTCTCCCCACCCTGCTGCCAGTTGAAGCCCTTAAGTGGCCATTCCATGCCATCTCAAAAGTCACATCCTGCCATTGCTGGTGTTCATCTGTGTATGGGGACTCATCGTAGGGATAACCTGAAATCCTGTTGAGGTGGCTAGCAGGGAGGAAGGTGTTTGTTCAGATGCATTTGGTATCTGATCAAGTGGACTGGCTTTGTGATGCAGTTTATCCGTTGACAGCCATTCCACTGCCCTTGCTGACAGACTGCCTTCCACATAACCAACTCTCGTCACCACTCATCTCTGACCTGATCCTGGCCCTCAGATGGGTGTAGTATCAGGATTAGCCACTGCTCCACCAGTAGCAATACTGTGTTGCTGGTTTTTGATTGGTTGGCAGTTCTTCTGCACAGGATTCTTTCTCTAAGGTCCTAAGACCCGACAGTCCAGTGAAGCCCTGTCTTAATTCAACTGTAATGAAAATAGAAACTGTTAAGAAACTCAGCAGCTCAGGCAGTGTTTATGGAGAAAGGTATGCAGTTAATGTTCTGAGCCCAATATGACTCTCATTTGAAAATTATTTTGAAGGAGGGGAAATTCAACACGCTGCTCGACAGCTGATGGGTGACATTTTGGCCATCACCACAGTCTGTTGAATGTGCCAGAATATACCTACTCCTAGCTGATTAAGTAAGAGCTGTCACATGCAAGCAACGTGATATTCAATGAGGTGCTAAAGTGAATACATTCATGTCTGTTGGTAGTTCTGTGGGTGACTTTGATATTTTGTACTTTTAGGTTCGATGTTGGTCCCATTGTAATGCAGCAGGAATGTGCTGTTCCTCCAAGATGTACCACTGATGAATTGGGAGTGATCTTGGCAGAAACAGGGGCTGAAATGGTACATGATTTGCACTTTGTGCACTTGAGAAGGTGAACCATAATATAGCCAAATTACAGCAGCTAATGGTAATTCAAAGTCCAGAAGAATAGTCATACAGACTTTGTTAACAACACAAAGCACTCACGTTCAGCAAATGATGAACAAATGCTTATTGCATCAGATAAAGTTTTCACTTCAATACCTTTAATTTCAATACATATGTAAAATTAGCTTATTTATAGCAAACAATGTCCCATCACAATAGACTAAAGGATGATCTGTAAAAGCTTCCTTATTCACCTCTGTCAGCAATTTCCAGGTTTCCAGATAATATATTGATATTAATACAACTGAACAGTTATCTTGTGCGTGGAGCTGAAGCTAAAATATCTTATGGTAAGAAGTTGGTCCCTCTGATAGAATTCTCTTTTCCAAATTCTGCAGTAAAGCTAAACGTTTAGACCATAAGACCATAAGACATAGGAGTGGAAGTAAGGCCATTCGGCCCATCGAGTCCACTCCGCCATTCAATCATGGCTGATGCGCATTTCAGCTCCACTTGCCAGCATTCTCCCCGTAGCCCTTAATTCCTCTAGACAACAAGAACCTATCAATCTCGGCCTTGAAGACATTTAGCGTCCCGGCTTCCACTGCACTCCGTGGCAATGAATTCCACAGGCCCACCACTCTCTGGCTGAAGAAATGTCTCCGCATTTCCGTTCTGAAATGACCCCCTCTAATTCTAAGGCTGTGTCCACGGGTCCTAGTCTCCTCGCCTAACAGAAACAATTTTCTAGCATCCACCTTTTCAAAGCCATGTATTATTTTGTACGTCTCTATTAGATCTCCCCTTAATCTTCTAAACTCCAACGAATACAATCCCAGTATCCTCAGCCGTTCCTCATATGCTAGACCTGTCATTCCAGGGATCATCCGTGTGAATCTCCGCTGGACACGTTCCAGTGCCAGTATGTCCTTCCTGAGGTGTGGGGACCAAAACTGGACACAGTACTCCAAATGGGGCCTAACCAGAGCTTTATAAAGTCTTAGTAGTACATCTCTGCTTTTATATTCCAACCCTCTTGAGATAAGAGACAACATTGCATTCGCTTTCTTAATCACAGACTCAACCTGCATGTTTACCTTTAGAGAATCCTCGACTAGCACTCCCAGATCCCTTTGTGCTTTGGTTTTATTAAGTTTCTCACCATTTAGAAAGTAGTCCATTCCTATATTCTTTTTGCCAAAGTGCAAGACCTCGCACTTGCTCACGTTAAATTCCATCAGCCATTTCCTGGACCACTCTCCCAACCTGTCTAGATCCTTCTGTAGCCTCCCCACTTCCTCAGTACTACCTGCCTGTCTACCTAACTTTGTATCATCGGCAAACTTCGCTAGAATGCCCCCGGTTCCCTCATCCAAATCATTAATATATAATGCGAACAGCTGTGGCCCCAGCACCGAACCCTGCGGGACACCGCTCGTCACCGGCTGCCATTCTGAAAAAGAACCTTTTATCCCAACTCTCTGCCTTCTGTTAGATAGCCAATCCTCAATCCATCCCAGCAGCTCACCTCGAACACCATGGGCCCTCACCTTGCTCAGCAGTCTCCCGTGTGGCACCTTATCAAAGGCCTTTTGAAAGTCCAGATAGACCACATCCACTGGGTTCCCCTGGTCTAACCTACTTGTTACCTCTTCAAAAAATTCCAACAGGTTTGTCAGGCATGACCTCCCTTTACTTTCAGATGATTAGTTAAGTGGATTTCAGTTAGTGAAGAAAATAATCTTGTATGAGTCACTGACTTCAATTAAAGTCAAAGTATCACATGCAAAAGGCCAGTTTAATCCTAGCCTTTCCCAACCAGTATGAATATGCAGGTCTGAACCCATATATGTAAATTCCAACAGAATGCACCACTGCCAATTCACTTGTGATGTCTTGATTTTTTGACAGGTAGAGAATACTGATACATCCATGGTGACCCCATAGGTGAAAGTATGGGAAGTATAACAGTTGTCAGAAATGTTTGCTGTCCATTTCCAGATGTCTCCAAATACATTAGGCACTTGCAAGTCTAATTTATTTTGCAAAAATAATATTTTTATTAGATTTTGCCATTAATTATATAGTTTAAATGATTTATAGAAATAGAAGTAATTAGATTTGTAGAAATATTGAACCAAATACACCATTTCCCAGGAAACATTGATTTTGAACCTTACAAGATCTAGCTGCAGGAAGTAAAATGAGGGAATGGAATGAGAATGTCCATGAAATAACAAAACATCTTCTGAAACATGGAAAAGTCAAAGCTGGAAAGTAAGGAAAGTGAGTTGAATGAGGTAAAATTTGGTGATCTATTGAGAGGAACCAGAAAGAAAATTTGTCAAATAAGATTTTGGGTTCCAGAGGTATAGATTAAATTTTGAGGTACTGGAGCTCTAAGAAAATGTTAGCCATATCACTTTTAAATCTGCTGTTGCGATGTGTTCTTGTATATTAACTGTTCGAGTTGTCAAAATGTTATTCTAAGGCTATTCCACAGAAGATGAAAGTCTGTACTCTCATCTGTTGCATTGAAAAAAAGAAATAAGAACACATTCAAAAACTGTAGAGAGGAAAACCTGAGCTTGTACTGGAGGAGAAATTGCTGTGAATCATTTGCTAAAATCTCCATGCCCTCCACCTGTCACTCTAGCATTCACTACTGAGGATTCCAGAGCATTGCTCTGGCTCATGTCCAAAGAAAGAATTTGCTCACCATAGGCATCGTCCCCATCACTGGAATTCCGGTGACATCATCAAAATCCCAACAGCGAAATCACAACCAAACTCAAAGCCAGGAATACAGATAACAATTACACCTGAAGTCTATGCCTTCCAAGCTTTCTCTCACATACAAAATGGCTGCAGTAGTTTCTGTTGCAATTTTTTTTTATTCGCTAGTAGAAGGACAAGCTGACTTGGCTTCAGCACAAGTATGATACATAGAAGGAGCAAAAGATTTGGAATAGAATTTCCCATAATAAGCTATTAGTTAATACTGTCTATGCAGTGTTCTGAAGGCCTACTTTTTCATCAGAAACAAAAACAGAAGTTGTTGGAAAAGCTCACCAGTTCTGAGGAAGGATCACAGGACCTGGAACATTAACTCTGATCTTTTCACAAATGTTGCCAGACCTCCTGAGCTTTTCCACCAACTTCTGTTTTTGTTTCTGATTTCCAGCACCTGCTGTTCTGTCGATTTTTATTGGCTATGTTTTCATTTTTTGGTGTTTCTTTTCCATTCTCACTAAGTCCTTTACTAGGTGTTGCAATTACGCACTAACCATTCTTCTGCATTAGCAATACATTTTGTTTCCTTCTGGTAGATATGGTAGCACAAATGCTAGCTGAAAATGTGTTGCTGGAAAAGCGCAGCAGGTCAGGCAGCATCCAAGGAACAGGAGAATCGACGTTTCGGGCATGAGCCCTTCCTCATTCCTGAAGAAGGGCTCATGCCCGAAATGTCGATTCTCCTGCTCCTTGGATGCTGCCTGACCTGCTGCGCTTTTCCAGCAACACATTTTCAGCTCTGATCTCCAGCATCTGCAGTCCTCACTTTCTCCTAGCACAAATGCTAATCAAAGCATGCATACATATACATTATTAAACACTGTAACTTGAAATCTATAAATAAGATTTTCATAATTATTGGTGAACAAATCTCCCATAATTTGTTTCCAAGGTGGTACCATGGAAAAAGACCTGAACTGACAGTTGATATTCAATATTTCAAACTTTGTAAGTTACAAACTGGTATAGGAGCTTCCAATTCAAAATTTGGTGACGTTTTGAATAGAATTAGTTTCAATTATTTTCTTAGGTTAAATATCAAATATTATTTGTTTGGCTTCACACAACAAAACACATTTAAATTAGCCTTTTCCCCTCCCTACTATATGGGCAGAGAACATAGCTGCGCAGTACAGGGCTTTTGGCCCTCAATGGTTCCGCAGGTCAGTGCAACAATCTGAAGCCCATCTAACCTACACTATTCCATTTTCATCCATATGTTTATCCAATGACCATTTAAATGCCCTTGAACTTTGCGAGTCTACTACTGTTGCAGGCAGAGCATTCCATGCTGCTGCTACTCTCTGAGCAAAGAAACTATCTCTGACATCTGTCCAATATCTATCACCCCTCGATTTAAAGCTATGTTCCCTTGTGCAAGCCATCACCATCCAAGGAAAAATGCTCTCACTGTCCACCCTATCTCACCCTCTGATTAGCTTATATGTCTCAATTAAGTCACCTCTCAACCTTCTTCTCTCTAACGAAAACAGCCTCCTGTCCCTCAGCCTTTCCTCATAAGACTTCCTTCCATACCAGGCAACATCCTAGTAAGTCTCCTCTGAACCCTTTCCAAAGCTTCCACATCCTTCCTATAATGCAGCGACCAGAACTGTACACAATATTCCAGCTGCGACTGCACCAGAGTTCTGTAAAGCTGCGACATGACCTCATGACCTTAGTGGGCGGCACAGTGGTTAGCACTGCTGCCTCACAGCGCCAGAGACCCAGGTTCAATTCCCGCCTCAGGCGGCTGACTGTGTGGAGTTTGCACGTTCTCCCCGTGTCTGCGTGGGTTTCCTCCGGGTGCTCCGGTTTCCTCCCACAGTCCAAAGATGTGCAGGCCAAGTGAATTGGCCATGCTAAATTGCCGTAGTGTTAGGTAAGGGGTAAATGCAGGGGTATGGGTGGGTTGCGCTTCGGTGGGGCGGTGTGGACTTGTTGGGCCGAAGGGCCTGTTTCCACACTGTAAGTAATCTAATCTAATGACTCTGAAACTCAATCCCTCTACCAATAAAAGCTAACACACCTTATGCCTTCTTAACAACCCTATCAACTGAGATCTCTCTGTTCCTCGACACTACCAAGAATCTTACCATTAACCCAATACTGTTTATTCCTGTTGCTCCTTCCAAAGTGAATCACCTCACACTTTTCCACATTTTCCACATTTCCCGCCTCAGGCGACTGACTGTGTGGAGTTTGCACGTTCTCCCCGTGTCTGCGTGGGTTTCCTCCGGGTGCTCCGGTTTCCTCCCACAGTCCAAAGATGTGCAGGTCAGGTGAATCGGCCATGCTAAATTGCCCGTAGTGTTAGGTAAGGGGTGAATGTAGATGTAGGGGTATGGGTGGGTTGCGCTTCGGCGGGGCGGTGTGGACTTGTTGGGCCGAAGGGCCTGTTTCCACACTGTAAGTAATCTAATCTAATCTAATCTAAACTCCATTTGCCACCTCTCAGCCCAGCTCTGTAGCTTATCTATGTCCCTCTGTAACATATAACATCCTTCTGTCCTGTTTACAATTCCACCGACCTTCGTGTCATCTGCAAATGTACTAACCCATCCTTCTAAACCCTCATCCAAGTCATTTATAAAAATGGCCAACATCAGTGGCCCCCAAATCCTTGTGGTACACCACTAGTAAGTGAACTCCAGGATGAATATTTCTCATCAACCACCACCCTCTGTCTTCTTTCAGCTACCCAATTTCTGATCCAAACCGCTAAATCACCTTCAATCCCATGCCTCCATGTTTTGTGCAACAGCCTACCATGGGGAACCTTATCAAATACCTTACTGAAATCCCAACACACCACATCAACAACTTTACCCTCATCCACCTCACAAACCTCACCTGTTTCTCAAAGAACTCGGTGAGGTTTGTGAGGCACGAACAACCCTTCACAAAACTGTTGACTATCCCTAATCAACTTATTCCTCTCTAGATGACTATAAATCCTATCTCTTATAACCTTTTCTAATGCTTCTGACACTATTCCTGAATGCAATAATGACATAAAGATCAAAGACAAAGGCTCTGCAGTCTCCTCCCTGGCTTCCAAAGAATCCCAGGATAAATCTCATCCGTCCCAGGGACTTAGCAATCCTGGAAAGTGTGAAAATAGATAACATCTCCTCCTTTTGAACCTCAATTCAGTCTAGTCTAGTAGCCTGTATCTCTGTGTTGTCCTTGACAACAATGTAAAAAGACAATGTGAATACTGACAAAAAAATATTCATTTAGCGCTTCCTCTATTTCCTTGGACTCCACGCGCAACTTCCCATTATTATTCTTGATTAGCCCTCATCTTTTTCCAGTAATTCTTTTATTACTGATACAACTATAGAAAGCTTTAGGGTTTTCCTTGATCCTATCTGCCAATAACTTCTCATGTCCCCTCCTGGTTGTTCTTAGCTCTCTCTTTAGGTCTTTCCTGGCTAACTTGTAACTCTCAAGTGCCCTAACTAAGCCTCTGCCTTCCTCTTCATAAGAGATTCAACATGTTTAGTAAACCAGGGTTCCCTCGCTTGACCACTGCCTCCCTGCCTGATAGGTACATACTTATCAAGGACATGCAGTAGTTGTGCCTTGAATAAACTCCATATTCAATTGTGCCCATCCCCTGCAGTTTCCTTCCCCATTCTATGTATCCTAAATCTTGCCTCATGTTCCACCTAGGAACCCTCCAACCACAAGGGATGAACTCAGATTTCTCCAGTTTCCTCATTTCCCCGCCCACCCCCCCCCCACCCCCCACCTTGTCTCAGTCCCGACCCTCGAACTCAGCACCACCTTCCTAACGTGCAATCTTCTTCCTGACCTCTCCGCCCCCACCCCCACTCCAGCCTATCCACCTCACTTTATCACCCTCACCTTAACCACCTCCCACCTATCGCATTTCCAATGCCCCTCCCCCAAGTCCTTCCTCCCTACCTTTTATCTTAGCCTGCTTGGCACACTTTCCTCATTCCTGAAGAAGGGCTCATGCCTGAAACGTTGATTCTCCTGCTCCTTGGATGCTGCCTGACCTGCTGCGCCTGAGATCTGTACCCTATGGCTTACCTCAGTAAGTCATGCGCCCCCCCCCCCCCTCCCACAGTATCCAAAAATGGTATACTTGTTATTGAGGGGAATGGCCACAGGGGATCTCTGCAATGTCATCTGGTTCCCTTTATGTCCCTGACTGTAATCCATCTGCCTTTTACTTGTACCTGAAGTGTGACTACCTCCTTGTAAACTCCTCTCAATAGCCCCCTCCGCCTCCTGAATGATCCGAAGTTTTCATGGAGCTGGAGTTTTGAGGAGCTACACTTCCTGCAGATGAAGTCAGCAGGGACACCATTGGTGACCCTTGCCTCCCACATTCTGCAGGAGGAGCATTCAACTGTCCTAACCTCCATTCCCACTATTCTGAATTCCCAAAGAGGCTATTGAAACATAAAGAACAATAAAAAAAAACTAGTTATCTTGCCAATCAGGTGTACAAAAACTATTTTTTTGGTTAGAGGAGGAGGATGATGGATGGGAGACACTACCTAAGTAGTGTTTTGGGTAACACAACCACCCAAGTATATTACTTCAATTGCTCAGCAGCTCCTGCTCAGTGTGCGCTCAGCCTATTCACGCTAGTTTTTAAAACCTTCCCGGCAGCTCTGGTCATCGTTCCCTCTCTTCCTGCTGCTAAACAAAAATGACTTTCTTCTGAAAGCCTTCCTACTTGCTCCTAGCACCATGGCATCCAGTGCCACCCCTTTCTAGGCTGCCCTATTGCAGTTCAAAAGTAATCTGTAACATTGGAATAAATGTGTGACGCAATCTAAAGATTTCATAGAATCCCTACAGTGTGGAAACAGCCCATTTGGCTCATGGAATCTGTGCTGACCCTTTAAAGAGCATCCCAACCTGATCCATCCCCTGCCTTATCCCTGTAAACATGAAGCATTTTCCATGGTTAACCCACCTAACCTGCACAACCATGAACACTATGGACAATTTAACGTGGCTGATCCACCTAACTTGTACATCTTTGGACTGTGGGAGGGAACCGGAGCACCCTAAGGAATTCCCTTCAGATTCCCTTTTTATTTCGGGCAGCAGAAAGAGCTGTACCCAGTACCAAATCCAATGTGGCCTCCCCCCTTATTGGATTGTCTACACACTGTCAGGAAACCATTCTGTATACATTGGATAAAAGCTGACCCATCTAAAGTACTCTGAATGATAGCAGAGCATTGGGGGGGTGGGGTGGGGTGGGGTGTGGAGAGAAGAAATTTTCTAATGCTCTTCGGGAGGGTTTAAACTAATGCAGCAGGGAGATGGGAACCTAAACTGTAATACAAAAGTCCAGGAGGTTGAGAGTAGTGAGGTTAGAAATAAGGTTTCAAGATCACAAGAGTTCACTGGCAAGCAGGAAGGTGGTTTGAAGTGTGTCTACCTCAATGCCAGGAGCATCCGGAATAAGGTGGGTGAACTTGCAGCATGAGTTGGTACCTGGGACTTCAATGTTGTGGCCATTTTGGAGACACGGATAAAGCAGGAGCAGGAATGATTGTTGCAGGTTCCAGGGTTTAGATGTTTCACTAAGAATAGGGAAGATGGTAAAAGAGGGGGAGGTGTGGCATTGTCAGGCAAGGACAGTATTACTGTGGCAGAAAGGACATTTGAGGACTTGTTTATTGAGGTAGTATGGGCTGAGGTCAGCAACAGGAAAAGAAAGGTCACCCTATTGGAAGTTTTCTATAAGCCTCTGAGTAGTTCCAGAGGTATAGGGGAAAGGGCAGCAAAGATAATTCAGGATAGGAGCGAGAGTAACATGGTATTTATTATGAGGGACTTTAAGTTTCCAAATATTGACTGTAATTATTATAGTTTGAGTACTTTAGATGGGTTAGTTTTTGTCCAATGGATTCCTAACACAGTATGTAGACAGGCCAATAAGGGGCGAGGCCACATTGGATTTGGTACTGGGTAATGAACCTGGCCAAGTGTCAGATTTGAAGGTTGATGAGCACTTTGGTGAGAGTGACCACAATTTGGTTAGGTTTACTTTAGTGATGGAAAGGGATAGGTGTAAACTGGAGAGAAAGAGTTATAGTTGGGGGAAAGGCAATTATGATGTGATTAGACAAGCTTTAGAATGCATTGCATGGGGAAGGAAACTGCAGGGGATGGGCACAATTGAAATGTGGAATTCATTCAAGGAATAGCTAGCTATGTGTCCTTGATAAGTCAGTGCATGTCAGGCAGGAAGAAAGTGGTCAAGCAAGGGAACCATGGTTCACTAAAGAAATTTAATCTCTTGTCAAGTGGAAGAAAGTGGCTTATGTTAGGATGAGACGTGAAGACTCAGTTAGGGTGTGTGAGAGTTACAGGTTAGCCAGCAAAGTCTGAAAGAGAGCTAAGTAAAAACAATGACTGCAGATGCTGGAAACCAGATTCTGGATTAGTGGTGCTGGAAAAGCACAGCAGTTCAGGCAGCATCCGAGGAGCAGGAAAATCGACGTTTCGGGCAAAAGCCCTTCATCAGGAATAGAGGCAGGAAGCCTCCAGGGTGGAGAGATAAATGGGGGGGGGGTGGGACTGGGGAGAAGGTAGCAAAGAGTATAATAGGTGAATTGGGGTGAGGATGGGGGAAGGCAGCAAGGAGTACAATAGGTGAATGGGAGTGGGGGTGGAGGTAATAGGTCAGAGGGGAGGGTGGAGGAAGGCTGCAAGGAGTACAGTAGGTGAATGGGGGTGGGATGGAGGTGATAGGTCAGAGGGGAGGGTGGAGCAGATAGGTGGGAAGGGAGATTGGCAGGTAGGACAGGTCACGAGGACAGTGCTGAGCTGGAAGGTTGGAAGGATTCCCTCCAACAACTTGCCCACCACTGACGTCAGGCTCTATAGTTCCCTGGCTTGTCCTTACCACCCTTCTTAAACAGTGGCACCATGTTTGCCAACCTCCAGTCTTCTGGCACCTCACCTGTGACTATCGATGATACAAATATCTCAGCAAGAGGCCCAGCAATCACTTCTCTAGCTTCCCACAGAGTTCTAGGATACACCTGATCAGGTCCTGGGGATTTATCCACCTTTACCCATTTCAAGACATCCAGCACTTCCTCCTCTGTAATCTGGACATTTTGCAAGATGTCACCATTTATTTCCCAACAGTCTATATCTTCCATTTCCTTTTCCACAGTAAATACTGATGCAAAATACTCATTTAGTATCTTCCCCTGTTTTTTGTGGCTCCACACAAAGGCTGCCTTGCTGATATTTGAGGGGCCCTATTCTCTCCCTAGTTACACTTTTGTCCTTTATGTACTTGTAAAAACGCTTTGGATTTTCCTTAACCCTATTTGCCAAAAGTGTCCCCTTTTTGCCCTCAATTTCTTTAGTCATCCAGCATTCCCTATACCTACCAGCCGTTCCTTTCACCCTGACAGGAATATACTTTCTCTGGATTCTCGTTATCTCATTTCTGAAAGCTTCCCATTTTCCAGCCGTCCCTTCACCTGCGAACATCTGCCCCCAATCAGTATTCAAAAGTTCTTGCCTAATAACATCAAAATTGGCTTTTCTCCAATTTAGAACTTCAACTTTTAGATCTGTTCTATCCTTTTCCATCATTATTTTAAAATCTAATAGAATTATGGTCACTGGCCCCAAAGTGCTCCCCCACGGACACCTCAGTCACCTGCCCTGCCTTATTTCCCAAGAGTAGGTCAAGTTTTGCACCTTCTGTAGGAGGTATGTCCACATACTAAATCAGAAAATTGTCTTGTACACACTTAACAAATTCCTCTCCATCTAAACCCTTAACACTATGGCAGACCCAGTCTATGTTTGGGAAGTTAAAATCTCCTACCATAACCACCCCAATATTCTTACCGATAGCTGAGATCTCCTTACAAGTTTATTCCTCACTTTCCCTCTGACTATTACAGGGTCTATAATACAATCCCAATAAGGTGATCATCCCTTTTTTATTTCTCAGTTCCACCCAAATAACTTTCCTGGGTGTATTTCTGGGAATATCCTCCCTCAGCACAGCTGTAATGCTATCCCTTATCAAAAATGCCACTTCCCCTCCTCTCTTGCCTCCCTTTCTATCCTTCCTGTAGCATTTGTATCCTGGAACATTAAGCTGCCAGTCCTGCCCAAACCTGAGCCATGTTTCTGTAATTGCTATGATATCCCAGTCCCATGTTCCTAACCATGCCCTGAGTTCATCTGCCTTCCCTGTTAGGCCCCTTGCATTGAAATAAATGCATTTCAATTTATTAGTCCTAACTTGTCCCTGCCTGCCCTGACTGTTTGATGCGCTTCTGTCCTCAACTGTACCAGTCTCAGAATGATTTCTTTCCTGACTATCTCCATGGGTCTCACCCCCCCCCCCATCTTACTAGTTTAAATCTTCCTGAGCAGCTCCAGCAAATTTCCCTGCCAAAATATTAGTCCCCTTCCAATTTAGGTGCAATCTGTCCTTCTTGTACAGGTCACTTCTATCCCAAAAGAGATTCCAATGATTCAAAAATATGAATCCTTCTCCCATATATCAGCTCCTCAGCCATGCATTCATCTGCTCTATCCTCCTATTCCTGCCCTCACTAGCTCGTAGCACCAGGAGTAATCCAGTTACTACTACTCTTGAGGACCTCCTTAAATTTCTGCCTAACTCTGTGTAATCACCTTTCAGAATCTCAACCTTTTTCCTTCCTATGTCGTTGGTACCAATGTGGACAATGACCTCTTGCTGGCCCCTCTCCCCCGTAAGAACATTCTGCTCCCTCTCTGAGATACCCTTGATCCTGGCGCAAGAGAAGCAATACACCATTCTGCTTTTTCGCTGCTGGCCACAGAAACGTCTGTCTGTACCTTGGACAACAGAATCCCCTAATACAATTGATCTCTTGGAAACCGACATACCCCTCGTTGCATTAGAGCCAGTCTCAATACTTGGCTGTTCATGCTATGTTCCCCTGAGAATCCATCACCCCCTACATTTTCCAAAACAGCATACCAGTTTGAAATGGCTATATCCACAAAAGACTCCTGCACTAGGTGCCTATCTCTCTTACCTTTTCCTGGAGTTAACCCATCTATGTGACTGTATCTGAGACTTTTCCCCCTTCCTATAACTGCTATCCATCAAATACTGTTTGCTTCTAACTGTCTCTCCAACCGATCCATTCAATCTGATAAGGTTCGCAGCCAACAGCATTTATGGCAGATATAATCCGCAGTAACCCTTAAACTCTCTTTAAACTTCCACATCTGACAAGAAGTACATATCACTGTATGAAAGGCCATTTTTGCTCCTTCACAATCTACAGATCTAGAAAATAACACCGTCTTATTCCTCTACAAACACTGCCCCAAGTTAAATTAATAGTTATGGCTTATATTTTAAGTTTAATCAAGAGTCATATCTCCAAAAACATATAATAAGAAAGAACCCACTCTAATCACTACTGCAGATTCTCTGTAGGCCACATTAAAACAATGATTGACTTATCTGATTCTGTGCTGTGAACTTCACCCAAAGATTCTTCCAAGATTAGTTGTGAATTTCACTGTTTGTTAATTTTCCCAGATGCACTCCGATATCCAGCGATACATGAATTCAACAGCAAAGGCAGTAACTGTGCAAGTTATCTCTCTCTCACGCTCTCACTCACTCACACAGAAGACACAAAGGTCGGTGGAGTTGTGGATAATGCTGAAAGATGTTGCTGGTTACAGAGGGAAATAGATAAGCTCTGGGCTGTGAGGTGGCAAATGGAGTTTAATGTGAAAAGTGTGAGGTGATTCACTTTGCAAGGCGCAACAGGAATAACGAGTACTGGGCCAATGCTAAGATTCTTGGTAGTGCAAATGAGCAGAGAGATCTCAGTGTCCATGTCCATAGATCCCTGAATGTTGCCACCCAGGTTGGTAGTGTTGTTAAGAAAGCATACGGTGTATTAGCTTTTATTGGTAGAGGGATTTAGTTTCGGAACCATGACATCATGCTGCAGCTACAAAACTCTGGTGTGGCCACACTTGGAATGTTGTGTACAGTTTTGGTCACTGCATTATAGGAAGGATGTGGAAGCTTTGGAGGGGTGCAGATGAGGTTTGCTCAGATGTTGCCTGGTATGGAGAGAAGGTCTTATGAGGAAAGGCTGAGGACTTGAGGCTGTTTTCATTAGAGAGAAGAAAGTTGAGATGTGATTCATTGAGACATATTAGGTAATCAAAGGGTTAGATAAGGTGGACAGTGATAGCCTTTCTCCTCAGATGGTGATGGCTAGCATGAGGGGACATGGCTTTAAATTGAGGGGTAATAGATATAGGACAGATATCAGAGGTAGTTTGTTTACTCGGATTAGTAGGGGTGTGGAACACACTGCCTGCAACAATAGTAGACTCGCCAACTTTAAGGGCATTTAAATGGACATTGGATAAATGTATGGATGAAAATGGAATAGTGTAGGATAGATGGGCTTCAGATTGGTTGCACAGGTCGGCGCATCATTGAGAGCCAAAGTGCCTGTACTGCGCTGTAATGTTGTGTTGTTGAAAGATTCTGTAAAGTCATTGCAGACTTTCGCAGGAATATCTCCAGCCGTTTGGTCACATCTGTCAATGTGCCATCCATGACGCCTTTAATCCCATTATTGTGCCGCTTTAATGCCAGCTACTGCTCAAACTCTGAAACCTGGAGCTTAAGTTTCAGCAACTGACGACACTATTTGCATAAATGGTTTTCCAGTATATGGAAAGTCATCATTTTGTTTTGAAGATAAAAGGGTCTAGATTAGAATGGTGCTGGATAAGCACAGCAGGTCAGGCAACATCCGAGCAGCAGGGAAGTCAACGTTTCTGGCAAAATCCCTTCATAAGGAATGAAGATAATAAGTCTTACAAATACTAATAAACCTTATCTCTACTTACTCTTTAAAAGGATCACCAGCTACTCACTTCCCTACTCTTTCAACAATTTTAATTTTTCAGCAGCTTCGAATCCATCCCTAATTGTCGATGAAATGAAACACCAAAGCAATAGTGAAGCCCCTCAAGAAGAGCAACATTTCACCAGGATGTCAAGTTTCTCTGCACTTCCCTCTAGTCCCCATCACAATGTTTAAGTCATAAACTTGAAGCAATTTTTGTTTCCTCTCCACTGAAACCATCTTGCCTGTTTCCTTTTTTATAGATATTTTTATTAGAAATTTAACATTTTTACAAGTTTACAAAAATAAACAAAACTCTCAAGTACAAACATTGATATACAATTAAATCTTAAATATATAATAACCAAAATTTAACAAAAGAAAAAAAAACAAAACTCAACTAACTACTAATCTAACCTACACTAACCAGAGTGTATATTTAAGTCTCTTACATTATTCAAATAAGAGAAAGACAAAAAAAAATAACGGATAACATAGAAATTGCCTAGTGAGATACATGCTCGGAATGTGTTAACATCAAATGTAACAAAACCTGAATTCGTGTGGGATTCCTCTCCCAAGGGGCCCCGGACCATCCAGGTTCATAATCTCAATTAAATAAAAGCCCTTGTTAGGATAGCCGAAATATCTGTATTCATATAATTCTAGAAGGGCTGCCATATTTTATAAAATAACTCGGTCTTTTGGTGCATCATATTTGTAAGGAAGTCAAGGGGAATACATTCCATCATTAATCTGTGCCAGTTTGAAAGTCCAGGGAGGCCCTCAGCCACCCAGTTTACCAAAATATTTTTCCTTGCACAGAAAGAGAGAATAGAAAATAGTCTCTTCCTGTGCATATCCAGGGAGGGAAAGTTCGAAAAGCCCAAAAGGAGAGATACAGGGTCCATTTTAATTTCCGTTCCTAAAATTTCTGTCAGGGTACTTGCTACTTTAGTCCAGTATCTATGGATCTTATGACAGGTCCATAGGCAATGTACAAGAGTGCCCACCTCTATTTTACATTTGGGACACATTGGAGATGCTCCTGCCTTAAATTTTGCCAATCGATCCGGTGCTATATGGGCCCTATGAAGTATCTTCAGCTGGATAGCCTGAGTTCTGTTACAGATGGTGATTCTTCTGGCGTTTTCCCAAATGTCATTCCACATTTCTATAGAGATTTCTAGTCCCAATTCCTGATCCCATGTTTTAAGCAGATTGTCCATATCTCCCGATACTTCATCGTGTAGTAAATGATAAATAGTACTGATGGAGGATACCCCCCATTGGTTGTAGCACCCTACATTCTCTATCTGATTTATAAAGACTATTTAATAATGTAGTCTTCTGTATATAATCTCTAATTTGGAAGTATTGATAGAGGTCTCCATTAGGTGATCCAAATTTCTGATGCAGCTGTTCAAAAGACATCAGGACCCCATCTTTAAATAGGTCCCCTAGACATGAGATACCCCTGGATCTCCAGAGTTTAAAAGCAGCATCTGTAACCCCCGGTTGGAATCTCCATGCTCCCACTATCAGCGCATAGGGGAATGTTTTATGTGAGTTGCCCTCCTTTTGCCACATTATATTCCAAGTTTTAATTGTGCTTATAGGGTTTTTGCAGTGATCCGTAATGATTTTCCTCGTGTCTGAAAATGAAAGGTTAATAAGTGGACATTTTACTTGAGAAGCCTCGATGTCCAGCCAGATTGGGTCTGGTCTGATCCAAAATCAATCAGCTATGTAACTTCATAGGGAACTTAACTGATATTTCCTAAAATCTGGGAAGTCCAATCCTCCCCTTCCCTGTGGCAGCTGTAGCTTCTTCAGCTTAATGAGGGGCTATCTATGATTCCAGATAAAGGAACCCAGCCAGCCATATAATTTACGTAGTGCCAGCCTCGGCAGCATCACCGGAAGCATTCTCATAGGGTATAGGAGACGGGGCAGGATATTCATTTTAATTAGTGCTATTCTACCCAGCCAGGAAATTGGAAGGTCTCCCCATCGCTGGAGGTCCTGCCTTATCCTCTCCAGTAAATGCACAAAGTTAGCTTTGTATAACTGACCAAATACTGGGGTAATAAAAATGCCTAAATATAAGAAACCCTCCAGGGACCACTGAAAGGGAAAGTGTGATCCGTCCACTAAGTGGGGTATCATAGCAAGGCCACCCATTGGCATAGCCTCCGATTTTGAGAAATTAATTTTATAACCTGAGAATGCGCTAAATGTGTTAATAACTTGGATTAAGTGAGGTACGGACATCAGAGGATTACTGAGGAATAGAAGATCATCATCTGCATAACGGGTAATTTTATGTTTACCTGTACCAATCCTCGGGGCCGTTATATTAGGATCAGCCCGTATAGCTTCTGCTAGTAGTTAAATTATTAGCGTAAATAACAATGGCGAGAGCGGACATCCCTGACGGCAGCCCCTACCCACACTGAAGCTATCCGAACCTAATCCATTGATAACCACAACTACTTTGGGATCACTATACAATGTTGAGACCCATTTGGTAAACACCTTTCCAACGCCAAATCTTTCCAATGTGTAAAACAAATATGACCATTCAACCCTGTCGAATGCCTTTTCCGCGTCTAATGAGACTACTACTGGTATCTTTCCCTGATGGCAGGCTTGAATCATATTCAAAACCCTTTTAATATTATTGGATGATATACGACCCTTAATAAACCCCGTCTGATCCTCCTTTATGATACTTTCCTTGATAGAGATGATAGTTTGAGGGGCCTTTTTGTTTTCTTTGCAAAAAATGCTAAATATCTAACCGGTTTGTCGCCAAATTCATATAACCTTTGTTTTGCAAATAATATTTCCCCCTTAGCTGTTTGGATAAGCATAGTGTTTAGAGCTGTCCTAAGGGCCGTAATCCTTTGCAATTCGATAATAGAAGGTCTATCAGTGTATGCTGTTTCAGCTGCTTTCAAGTGAGCTTCGAGCAGACGCTGTTGTTCTCCCTTTAATTTTTTCTGGGTCGCTGAGTAGGAGATGATCAAACCTCGCGTGTAAGCTTTGATGGTCTTCCACATCATTGATGGATTGCTAGCTGTACCTAAATTAATTTCTAAAAAAAGTTTTAAATTCTTGAGAGAAGTACTTTACAAATTTACTATCTTTCATTAGGAAGGGTCCATATGTCAATGCCAAGGGGATGTCCCGTTATTCCTCGCCTTGATTTCCATATACACAGCAGCATGGTCGGGATTTGCTATACTACCTATTTTACAGGATGATACGGAATTTTAAAAAATCGAGGGGGCAAAAAAATATCAATTCTGGTATGACATTTATGTGGATTGGAGTAAAAAGAAAAATCTCTGCCCTGTGGATGAAGACATCTCCATACATCTACTAATCCTAATTCTTTGTTCAGATCCACCAATTGTCTAGATCTGGGAGATACTCCTGCAGTACTCTTGGGAATCCTATCTATTTCCATAATGCATAATACAATTAAAGTCTTCCCCCTATAATTGTATGACGGGCACCAAAAGCCATCAATTTTGAGAAGGCTTTCGTTATAAATTTAAAGGGGTGTGCCGGGGGACAGTACAAATTTAAAATCCCCATATTCCTCTCCATTTATAAGGGCTTTAATCAGAATATATCGTCCAGATTCGTCTTTTATCTGATTTAGGATATTGAAAGGAAAATTCTTCCGAACAAGAATAACAACTCCCCTGCTTTTTGAGCTAAAAGAAGAAAAAAAGGCCTGATCAAATCCACCCTGTCGTAATTTCAAGTGTTCTTTATCCAACAAGTGTGTCTCCTGTAGAAGAGCTATATCAACCCTTTCTTTCTTGAGATTTGATAATATTTTCTTCCTTTTGACTGGCGAATTACTCCCCTTGACATTCCAGGTGCACCACTTAACCGACTGATCAACCATAATGATCCGGGCAAATCCGAGACCCCTCGGGAGGGGAAACCCTATCCAGAACATCCCGAGCATAGAGCATATAAAATTCACAAAAATAAAGGCTCGCTAATACACTCATAACAATATCATAAAAAACTATTTCTAAATAATAAAAAAAACGTATTTAAATGGAGATTTTCCCCCTTGTTCCCAGGGGGTATCACTTCCTTTCCAAAGGTTCATCGTATCCTCTCCCAACCAATGCCCACCCTTGACCCAGGCGCTCCTCGATAGGATGAAGAAAATTCAAATATACTACAGAGCTAGAGTTAACAGTGAGCACCCTACCCCCACCCCCCACCCACACCAACACCTGGATATATTTGGTAATGTTAATACCATGTATAAACATATATAACTATAAAATTACAACCTCAGCAAATAATAATAATACAAAATAACAAGGGAAAACAACCCCGCTCCTAGAGACAGAGGTAAAATAGAATAAGGTAACCACCTCCCCCCACCAACATTAACTAAGCCCCCCGGCGATATATATATACAATATATATACACACACACATATACATACTTAGAGTAATAAAAAAAAACCCAAAGTGGGGAGAAAATCATTAAATAGAGAACAAATAAATAAATCCCTCTCCCCACTCCCCAAAATAATATTAAACAGTAAGGTAAGAAAAAGGGGATATAAACCGGAGTGGGGGAAAGGCAAACTAACATCCATTATCTCTTACAATTTATCTAAGAGAGTCTAAAAATTCCTTAGCCTTTTCCAGCAATCCGAAGTTATACACGGATCCTTCATGGTTAAAGCGTAGCGTCGCTGGGTAGCGTAAGGAGTACTGAATATTTAAGTCCCTTAAACACTTCTTCGCCTCATCGAATGCCTTCCTCTTTCAGACCAGAGCTGGGGAAAAGTCCTGGAATAACAGGATCTTGGATCCTTTATAGATCATGGCTTGGGAATCTTTTCCAAGATTTCTGCGTATTGCGAACCGGTAGGCCCATTCCACCCTTACCTGGCCTGATCCAGCCTCCAGATTTAAAAGCTATGGCAGCCACTGCTCGAGGAATGCTGTAAGCTGGCCTTCCTCTTCCCGTTCGGGAAGACCCAGCAAACGAATATTTTTTCGACGACCTCGACGCTCGATTTCTTTAATGTCTCGGTCGTGCTTTTGCAGCGCGGCCGAGAGTGAGTCCCATCGGCTTCGGGATTCTTCAATAAAAGTGTCGATCTTCACATCCAGTTTAGAGATGATTTCCACGAGGCTCGCCACCGTAGGTAAGTCCCCCGGGGTGGCTGTGGACGCCTCAGCTGCAGCTGGAGAGGGTGGGGGAGGGGTTCCTGCCTGCTTAGAGCTGCGGGCTCCCTTCCCTTCAGTCATTTTTACTAAAGATTGGATTGTTTAAATTTAATTCTAAGCAACTAATTAAATTAAACAGCTATTTTAAATGATTTGGTGAGTGTGTTGGGGGGGGGGGGGGGGGTGGCCCACTTTGCCCAAGTCTTGGGAGGAGCACTATAGACTCAGACTTACTGGGTCGCCGCCATCTTGGATCCCCCTTGCCTGTTTCCTTAACAGAAAACAAATTAAGTGGACCAGAAAGTGACCATGGGAGAAACTATTAATCCTTTTAGTGAATTAGCAAGGATACTTTGTCACATGTCTTCTTTCTGTGATATAAAATGCAACTAATTTGATAGTCTGGCATCAGTAAAATTCAAACCAACTTCCTGTGCAGTAACTGGTTTCTTTCTAAATCTAAAATTTATTTGTATTGATTTGTTTCAGCTTCTTTTAACTTTGGAAAGTCTGCCAGAACTTATAAAGAACACAAAGGAACAATCCAAGGAGGGAATTACATTCGGTGAGTGAAAAGAAATTTTAGCACAGAAGTCGGATGTTAACCTTTATCTGGTCCTTCGCAGCATTGATGCTCCTTGTGAAGCTCCTTTGATTCCTCCTATTCTCAACCTATCTACCACTTGTATGCACATAAGAACATGAACCTCTATTTCTTTCTCCTTCATTCTCTTTCAGATTCCCCTTTAAGACGTCAGTGCAGTTTTCCTAAACTACTGTGTGATAGTAATATCAGCATTGCCATCATTACCTGGTTTACAAAGTTTCTCTTGAGTTGCCTTTTGGATTTCTTGGTCTTATCTTAGACCCTAGTCTCTCCCCACAATTGGAAGCGTTTACACTACCCTATGACTACTTCATTATTTCTTCATCATTTGCTGAATTATTCAACTTTTTAAATTCTAAAGCATACAGCAGTTGGAATTGCACTAGATTTAAAGATTATTAATCATCTTATTCCAGAAAGATATAGAAAGTCTCACCTGGTTGTATTTATGCAAAATAATTTTAATTGTGAAATCCCTGTGTTTGCAGCTCCTAAGATTAATGTTGGTATGAGTTGGGTGAACTGGCAGGAACAGACACGGGAGGAGATTGACCAGTTATATCGAGCAATAGGATCCAGGGTAAGTGCATTGCAAAGATGCCTAAAGCATCTGATATTAGAGCTTGTTATCGTAGAGTTTCATTCAAAAGCAATCCAAAATAAACAAAGGTATCTTACTGACTGGTCTGATTTAAATGTTTTTAGTTTAGAAAGAAAAAGGAATTTAATTATCTTTGTTTTCAAACAGATGGTGGTGATTTCTTAGTCATTATACAAATGTCTGTTTTAACTGTTGCTGCCCATAGCTTCACCAATCTTTGTTGCGAGATCAGGAATCTGCTCAGGCATCCTGTCGGTGCTGTTTGTGTGCACATAAGGTGAACAAAAGGAATGACAGTAGTCTGTTTAGTTCCTCAAATCTGCTGTGTCATTCAATAAGAACGATGCTGATCTGATTGTGGCCTCAACTCTACTTCCTTGTAGCCCGTTCCCTGTCGCACCTTGTCCCCACCATATCCTTGAATCTCTTGTAGATGACATGACTTACTCAATGTTGCATGTATTTGATGATCCAATCTCCATTGCAGTCTTTGTTCCTTCCCTAAGCAAGTTCTCAATCTTGATGATATTGCTGGAGCAAGTGGAGTCTTGTTCTACTCCTGTGAGCTAAGGGACAGCATTAATGTGACTTGAGATGGTTCACTTTGCCAGAGACTAAGACAATTTAAATGGAAGAAATGAAATAAAGAATTGTGTAAAAGAAATGGAAAAGTTTAGGCTAATCAGAACATTGCAGTACCATATTACTTAATCACAATATGGAAACATGCTGATTGCCAATATAGTATTGTTAACTCTAACTGTTGTTGTAGATTCCTTTGCGAACACTGTGGATGGACAAAACTGTGAAGCTTTTGCATTTAGTGGATGTGCGAGAAATTCCTGTTTCACTGGGTAGGTTATGTATAATGGTAATTTAAAAAGAAAAACATTTTCAGTTTGATGTTGTGGTTGGTGAGTAGCTCTGCCTTCTCACTAAAGCTTTGATTAGCTAATAGCCTGGAAAATCAATGATGGCTCAGTGTGTGGCACTCATATCGCAAAGTCAGAAGACAGAGGTTAGAATCCCACTCCAGAAACTTAAACACACAATGTAGGCTGATATTCCAGTCTAAAATTGAAGGGATTTTGCACTGTCAGAAGTGAGAGCATTAGATCAGACACTAAACTGAAGATGTGCTTGCCTGTAGATGTAAAATATCCCATAGCAATTCTTGAATAAGAACCAGGGAAGTCTGTCCAATATCCCAGCCAATATCTATCTCTCAGTATCATTAAAGCAGATTATCTTTCCAGAATACCTTTTGGTTACGAACTGCCCCAATGGTTTTTAAAATTTATCCTTTAAGAGATTAGCTGGCCAAACTGATTCTGCCAGTCACCTGATCTTAACTTGCCTAACTTCATTATGCTGTTTATTCATAGGACCAAAGATCAATTCTACTAAAGTGCAAAACTTTGCAGAGGTGCAGGAGGAGACCACTCTGCTCTTCAGAGCTGTTCTACCGTCATCAAGATCATAGCTGACCTGCAGGCTAACTCCATAATACTTGTCCTGCTTTCCTGGATACCTGAGATTAACAGAAATCAATCAATTTCAGACTCAAAATTCACATTTGATCAGTCACATTTTGTGGAATAGAGCTGGGGGCTTTTGCTCCAATAGTATGTTAGCCTTTATTTTAAGGGGGTTGGAATATAAGAGTGGGTAAATCTTACTGCAGTTGTTCACGATGCTGGTGACCATATTTGAACAATTGTGAACAGTTTTAGCTCTGTTATTTAAGGAAAGATATTGTTTAATTGGAGACAGTTCAGAGAAGGTTAACAAAGATGATTCCTGGTTAAACAGGTTAGGACTGTACCCATTGAAGTTTTGAAGAATGAGAGGTGATCTCATTCAAACATATAGGATTCTTAAGAGCCGTGACAAGGTCAATGCTGAGAGGATGCTTGCCCTCAAGGGAGAATTTCTGATCAGAGGCCATAATCTCTCAGTAAAGGATGCCAATTTAAGACTGTGATGCAGAGGAATTTATTTGAGTGTTTTTCTTTGTTTTTGGAGCTCCTTGCCACAGGAAGCTGTGGGGGCGTAATCCGTGTTAATTTATAAGGCTGAAATAGATACTTGATCGGTAGCCGGATCGAGGGTTATGGGGGGGGAAAGGCAGGAAAATGGGGGTGAGGTATGTCAGATCAGCCATAATCCTATTGAACAGTCAAATGACCTACTCCATACTATTTCTTTTGGTTTTTATGGTCTTGCCTGAAGAAGTGGTTCCTAAAAGCATTCCTGACAGTGCTATCTCTAAATTTTATACTAGGCCTCTCATTCAAAACATCACAATCAATGAAACATTTGCTATCTGCTTAATTTTTCTTAAAAAGCTTTGTCAGATTTAGTAGCATGGAGACTCAGTAGTTAGCACTACTGTCTTACAGTGCCACGGATCTGGGTTTGATTCCACTCTCCGATGACTATGTGGAGTTTGCATGTTCTCTCTGGATGCGCTGATTTCCTCCCACAGTCCAAAGGTGTGCAGTTCGGGGAACTGGCTGTGCTAAATTATCATCATGTCCAGGGATGTGTGGGCTAGATGTATTTCCAATAGCTGTTCCAGGGTTCCAGGGATAGGATGCGGGGTTGGGGGTGTATGGGTGGTATGCTCTTCAGAGGGTCGGTGTGGACTTGATGGTCCAAATGGCCTGCCTCCAGATTATAGGGATTCTGTGATTGTTTGTGATTATCTCTTAACCTTAAGAATAGCAGAACCTTAATTTGTGCAACTACTCTTAATTAAACCCTCTGCATGAAAAAGTTGCCCCTTAGGTCCCTTTTATATCTTTTCCCCTCTCACCCTAAACCTATGTCCTCTAGTTCTGGACTCCCCCACCTGAGGGAAAAGACCTCATCTGTTTATTCTATCCATGCCCCTCATGAGTTTATAAACTTCAATGAAGTCACCCCTCAGCCTCCAATGCTCCAGGGAAAACAGCCTCAGCCTATTCAGCCTCTCCCTATAGCTCAAATCCTCCAACCCTGGCAGCATTCTTGTAATGGCAGCACGGTGGCTCAGTGTTTAGCACTGCAGCCTCACAGCACCAGGGACCTGGGTTCAATTTCCACCTCTAGCAGCTGTCTGTGTGGAGTTTGCACATTCTCCCCATGTCTGTGTGGGTTTCCTCCGGGTGCTCCAGTTTACTTCCACAGTCCAAAGATGTGCAGGTTAGGTGAATTGGCCATGCTAAATTGCCCGTAGTGTTAGGTGCGTTAGTCAGGGGTGAATGTAAGGGAATGGGTCTGGGTGGGTTGCTCTTCAGAGGGTCGGTGTGGACTTGTTGGGCCGCAGGGCCTGTTTCCACACTGTAGGTAATCTAATGTAACCTAATATTTTCTGAACCCTTTCAAGTTTCACAACATCCTTTTGATAGGAGGCAGACCAGAATTGTACGCAATATTCCAAATGTGGCCTAACCAATGTCCTGTACAGCCGCAATATGACCTCCCAACTCAAATTCAGTACTCTGACCAATAAAGGAAAGCATACTAAATGCCTTCTTCACTATCCTATCTACCTGTGACTTTACTTTCAAGGAGCTATGAACCTGCACTCCAAGCGCTTTTTGTTCAGCAACACTCCCTAGGACCTTACCATTAAGTGTATAAGTCCTGCTAAGATTTGCTTTTCCAAAATGCAGCACCTCACATTTATCTAAATTAGAAGTCTGTAGTATTTTTGGTTATTTTCTGAACCAGCTTGTGTACCTCTGCTCTGAAGTCTATTTGAACTTCCACTGTATCTAGACTTTTGCCAACTAAAACTTTGTTCTACCCTTTTTGAAGTTGGAAGTGGGCAACTTTATTTGTTCACAAGACAGTCATTTACCATAGTTTTGCCTATTCATTTAATCTATCAATGTCTTTTTATCATTTTATGATTCTAGCTACCTTTATTATTAGAAAATTTGGATATTATCAACATTGAATAGCTGTGGCCCGAACACACTGGGATATGCTGGTCACATCCTACAAACAAACTAAGTAAAATAGATTCTGCTGAATAAGAAGGATACAAAGTAAGAGTAACATAAAAAGAAATGTGAAAAAAACATGCAAAGGGATATGCAAATCAACAAAAAATGAGATTATAATAGGAAAGTAGTAATGGTTACAAGCAAAGTGGGATCTTTTATCAACTGGTAATGGTGATGCTAATTCCTAGAAAATGGCAGACATGTTAAATAATTACATTGTGTCAGTATTTATAGCACAGGATGTGAGAGATCTGCTTACTCCCAGGGAAATTAATGTTGAGTTGGGGGATGGAGGCTTACCAAATCTAGAATAAGCTAATACTGACATTAAACAGTGATAAATCTCAGGGCCAAGTTGTTTTCATCTAAGACTTTTGACAGAAATAGGTGAGAATGTTACAGGTGTGTGCTAACCATGAACTTCCAAAGTTTCCTCAATTCCGAAACCATTCTCAAAGACTGGACGAGTGCACATGTTGTGATCTCCATTGGGACTGATGTCTTTTGAGAAAAGATGAATTTTCCAAACAACCTAATGGGAGTATCCAAAGAAGAAAATTTCATGTTTTAAAAACTTCTTGCTGTAACATTCAAATCAAAATTATCACAATTTTAAACTTAACTAACAGGCAAATGATATGTCAAACCAAAGAGGAAAGGTAAGTTTTGCATTAACTAATTCAAAATATGACTTACAAAATGCTTTAACTGTACACCATGCTAGTCACTATATGTAGCATTAAGCAGACGGTTTCAAATACACTCCAAACTCTCCACACCCCACCATGAGGTCTAAACTTTGTGTTCTCCAACTATTGTTCCACTCTGTCTACATTCTCCAGATTCTGTATCACCAGTAAGATTTCAATGAATCCCCTCTGGCATTAGGACCTGACAATCCAGCATTTCAGAGATTCCTGTGAAGATGCTGTCACTTTAACAAGGTTATTTTGTCATGGATATTTTTGGAGAGGTTGTAAAGGCAGAGGTACCGAGGGGGATGGAAAGAACCTAGTTTAACAATGGCAGGGGATAGACCAGTTCTCCCAGTTTAGGTTTATTCTAGTTTGGTTTGGCTGTAGCAGTGAAAAGCTGCTGCTATGCACAAATGTTCCAAGCTTCAGCAGAGATTCCTGACTGGGTTTTCTCTCTGAAATCTCTTTGGAAGTTACTCCCTCCTGCCTGTAAGAACCTGTGTTTGAATTTACCTTTTGCCAAGGGGTGTGTTTATGGGGTCTTACAGGATTAGAACAGCTCCTTAGTTAATTGCTGTATCAGGTAGTTTTCCAATCGTTGCGTTATTCTAAATTCTGTTTCCTTTTGTTTGTTTCAACTGTAGGGTTTAAATAAATTCTGTTTTGCTTAAAGCCAAGTGGTTTGACCAGCTGCATCACACTTGGAATATCCACTTCACATCTGCCTTTAAAATAAGGAAAGGTTAGGGTTTAGGCAACCTTCTTAAAATATTTTGAGGGGGTCTGGTCCAGTCCATAACACCTCTTTAAACCGTTTAGTTGGCTCTGGAAAAATTGTTTTCCTGCAGTTTTACTTCTGTATTTAATTTCCTACCAAACTGGCAAGTACTATTCCTGGGAGAGTTTCAGTTCTGTTTTGCCTGTTTCTTAGCAGCTTTCTTCTTGTTCTGTGAACTTTTCTGAGAGATGCAAGAAAACACCACTCAGTATCTTAATTTTTTTTATCTCAAGTTTTCATTTTGTTTGCTCTCCCTTATTAACACTCATCCCTGTGGTAACCATAAACCACCCGGGCATCCCTGTGAACTGAGGTGATTACCAGGAATTCACCACACACTCTTCAGAAGTTTGTTTTTCTGTGGATTAAGGGGATATTTTAAAGCTTAGCTGTGTGATAAAATTAAACATTTAGAACACATGAATTTGCAGTTTAAGAAAAGTGAGAGAAAGAAATGGGGGAATTATGGACCACTTGACCTGAATCTAGTTGGGAATTATTCATACTTTTAATTAAGAGAAGCGGCAGACTGCTCAGCAAACTTTGAGAATAAGCCAGCTGATAGATCAGAGCTGATGGACATGAATGATGGCTTTTATTGAAGTGGTGATTTAAGTATTGGGCAGACAGTTGACAAAGTTCTTCATAATGAGCCAGATAAACCTTTATGGAATTGAAGGCAATTTATTAATGTGTTTAGGAGATGAGCTGAAAACTGGGTAACAGAGTAAGATTTTTTTAATTGGTAGAAAATAACAAATGAAGACAGAAAGTATCCACTTTGGGGCCTCAACAATCTTTTTTAATGTACTATTTCAGTGACAAAATAAACAAAATGGAGACATTACTATTATAAAGATAGGAGAAAGTGAGGACTGCTGAAAATGTGTTGCTGGAAAAGCGCAGCAGGTCAGGCAGCATCCAAGGAGCAGGAGAATCCACCTATCGCATTTCCAACACCCCTCCCCCAAGTCCCTCCTCCCTAACTTTTATCTTAACCTGCTTGGCACACTCTGCTTATTACAAAGATAGGCAACATTGTAAACAGTGTGGATGGAAACATAAAATTACAATGGATGATGATTAAGTGAAATGACCAGCAAGGTCAATTATGTATATCTCAAGGATAGCACTTGCCAAATGGTAAAAAGCAGCAGAGATTCAAAGAGACTGATTGGTGTGGTGAGAGTAGGGGTGCACTTGACATTTATTGGTCTTGACGATGTCAGTGTTGGGGAGGGAAAGTAATCAAACATATTAATTGAATGTGAGCCTTTGTATCTTGAGTAATATAAATGAGTAGAATTTGTTTTTGCTTTTTGTTGTGACATAAGTGATTCCACTTCAAATGTGCTGTATTGGCATTAAAGTGCTTTGGGATCCTCAAAAATAACTTTTTCTTAAAATGGGCAGCCTGGCGGCTCAGTGGTTAGCACTGCTGCCTAATAGCACTAGGGACCCAGGTTCCATACCAGCCTCAGGTGACTGTATGGAGTTTGCACAGTGTCCATATGCCTACATGGGTTTCCTCCAGGTGCTCCGGTTTTCTCCCACAATCCAAAGATGTGCAGGTTCGGCTGGATTGGCCATGCTAAATTATCCTTAGTGTCCAGGGATGTGTAGTTAGATGGATTGGCCTTGGGAAATGAAACATTTCAGGGATAATGGGAGCTGGGATGCTCTTCAGGGAGTTGTTATTGACTTATTGGGCCAAATAGTCTATTTCCACACTGTAAGGAATTCTATTCTAACTTGAGCCATGGTTTAACTAACTGCCATTCTGTGGACATTTTGCTGCTTCAGACTTAGAACATAGAACAATACAGCGCAGAACAGGCCCTTCGTCCCTCGATGTTGTGCCAACCTGTGAGCTATTCTCAGTTCGTCCCCCTACACTATCCCATCATCATCCAGGTGCTTATCTAAGGATTGTTTAAATCTCCCTAATGTGGCTGACTTGACTATGTTAGCAGGAAGGGCATTCCACGCCCTTACCACTCTCTGTATTAAAGTACCTTCCTCTTACGTCTGTCTTAAATCAATCACCCCTCGATTTGTAGTTATGCCCCATGTTACAAGCTGACGTCATCATCCTAGGAAAAAGACTTTCACTGTCTACCCTATCTAATCCTCTGATTGATGTATGTCTCTATCAAATCCCCTCTTAGCCTTCTTCTTTCCAATAAGAACAGACCCAAGTCTCTCAACTATTCCTCATAAGACCTTCCCTCCAGACCAGGCAACATCCTCGTAAATCTCCTCTGTACCTTTTCCAATTCTTCCACATCCTTCCCAAAATATGGCGACCAGACCTGTACACAATATTCCAAGTATGGCCGCACCAGCGTTTTGTATAGTTGCGGCATGATATTGCGGCTCCAGAATTCAGTCCCTCTACAAATGAAACCTAACACACCGTATGCCTTTTTAACAGCACTATCCATCTGGGTGGCAACTTTTGGGATCTATGTACATGGACTCCAAGATCCCTTTGCACATCCACACTACCAACAATCTTTCCATTGACCCAGTACTCTGCCTTCCTGTTATTCTTTTCAAAGTGCATCCCATTTAGCTGCATTGAACTCCATTTGCCACCTCTCAGCCCAATTCTGCTTATTATCCAAGCCCCCCTGTAACATTCTTCCAAACTGTCCACTACTCCACAGACTTTAGTGTCATCTGCAAATTTACTAATCCATCCACCTATGCCTGTGTCTAAGTCATTTATAAAAATGACAAAATAAAAAGTCCCAAAACAGATCCTTGTGGCACACCACTAGTAACTGGACTCCAGACTGAATATTTTCCATCAACCACCACTCGCTGCCTTCTTTCAGAAAGCCCGTTTCTAATGCAAACTGCTAAATCGCCCTCAATTCCATGCCTCTGCATTTTCTCCAACATCCATTTGGAACCTTATCAAAGGCTTTACTGAAGTCCATGTATACCATGTCAACTGCCCTACCCTCATCTACATGCTTGGTCACCTTCTCAAAAAACTCAATGAGGTTTGTGAGACATGACCTGCCCTTTACGAAACCATATTAACTATCTGAAATCAAATTGTTGCTTGCAAGATGATTATAAATCATATCTCTTATAATCCTTTCCAAATCCTTTCCTACAACGGAAGTAAGGACCACTGGTCTATAATTACCGAGGCCATTTCTACTGCCTTTCTTAAACAAGGGTACAACATTTACAATCCTCCAGTCCTCTGGTACTAAACCTGTAGACAATGATGACTCAACTACCAAAGCCAAAGGCTCTGCTATCTCCTGCCTAGCTTCCCAGAGAATCCTTTGATAAATCCCATCTGGCCCAGGGGACTTGTCTACTCACTCCTCCTAGAATTGATAACACCTGTGCGTAGCTAACCTCGATCCTTTCTAGTCTAATATCTCGTATCTCATTCTTTTCCTCTATGATATTCTCCTTTTTCTGAGTGAAAACCGATGAGAAATGCTTTTTTAGCACCTCTCCGATCTCCACAGGGTCCCCACTCAACTTCCCACTTCTGTCTTTGACTGGCTCTATTCCTACCCTAATCATCCTTTTGTTCCTAACATACCTATAGAAAGCTTTAGGGTTCTCCTTTATTCTATTTGCTAAAGACTGCTCATGTCCTCTCTTTGCTCTTCTTAACTCATTCTTTAAATCCCTCCTAGCTGATCTGTAACTCTCCATCGCCTCATCAACACATAAGCCGCCTCCTTCTGCTTAACAAGAGATGCAATTTCTGTAGTAAACCTCAGTTCCCTTACCTTATCACTTCCTCCCTGCCTGACAGGGACATACCTATCAAGGACACGCAATATCTGTTCCTTAAACCAGCTCCACATTTCCATTGTCTGCATTCCCTGCATTTTGCTACCCCATTTTATACATCCTAATTCTTGCCTAATCGCATTGTAATTGCCCTTGCCCCATCGATAACTCTTGACCTGTGGCATGTACCTATCCCTTTCCGTCACTAAACTAAACATAACTGAATTATGGTCACTCTCTCCAAAGTGCTCACCGACAACTAAACCAAACACCTGGCCTGGTTCATTATCCAGCACCAGATCCAGTGTGGCCTCCACTCTTGTTGGCCCTTAGACATACTGTCAGAAAACCCTCCTGTACACATTGGACAAAAACTGATCCATCCAACGTTCTGGAGTTATAGCATTTCCAGTCAATGTTGGGGAAGTTAAAGTCCCCCATAATGACCATCCTGTTCCTTTCACTCCTACCCAGAATAATTTTGCTAATCCTCTCTTCCACCTCCTTGGAACTCTGCGGAGGCCTATTAAAAAAACTCCAAGCAGTGTAACCTCTCCTCTCCTGTTTCTAACCTCAGCCCACATTACCTCAGTAGACGAGTCCTCATCCAAAGTTCTATCAGCCACCATTATACTATCATTGACCAATAAGGCCATGCCTCCCCCTCTTTTACCACTAATGTTCTTCATGAAAGATCTAAACTCTGGAACCTGCAACATCCATTCCTCACCCAATGTCCATGTCTCCAAAATGGCCACAACATCGAAGTCCCAGGTACCTATCCATGCTGCAAGCTCACCTACCTTATTTCGGATACTTCTGGCGTTGAAGTAGACACACTTCAAACCAGTTTGCTGTTTGCCTGCACATTCCTGTGACCCTGAAATCCTGCCCCTGTCCTCCCTACTGTAAAACTCTTGTGCACTACAACTACACCTCCGGTTCCCATCCCCCTGCTGAGCTAGTTTAAACCCACCCAAATAGCAACAGCAAATTTCCCACCCAGGATATTAGTACCCCTCTGGTTCAAGTGAAGACCGTCCTGTTTGTACAAGTCCCACCTTTCCCAGAATGAGCCCCAATTATCCAGGAACCTGAAACCCTCCCTCCTGCACCATCCCTGCAGCCACATGTTCAGCTGATATCTCTCCCTGTTCCTTGCCTCGCTATCACGTGGCACGGGTAACAAACCAGAGATAACAACTCTGTTTGTTCTGGGTCTCAGCTTCCACTCTAGCTCTCTGAAATCATGTCTTACATCCCAATCCCTCTTTCTACCTATGTCGCTGGTACCTACATGGACCACAACTTGAGGCTAGTCACCCTCTCCCTTCAGGACCCCAAAGATATGATCCAAGACATCATCGACCCTGGCACCAGGGAGACGACACAACTGCGAAACTCATTCGTTCCCAACAAACCTTCTATCTGAGCCTCTAACTATTGAGTCCCCAATGACTAACACTGTCCTCCTTTCCCTCCTTCCGTTCTGTGAAACAGGGACAGGCTCTGTGCCAGAGACCTGGGCCCCACTGCATATACCTGGTAAGTCACCCCCCTCAACAGTATCCAAAACAGTATACATGTTTTTCAGGGGAATTACCACAGGGGAACCGTCCACTGACTGACTGACTGGTTTTCCCCCCTTCGAACAGTCACCCAGGTTTCTTCATGCCTCGGAGTAACTACTTCCCTGTAACTTTTATCTATCACAGCCTCTGCCTCCCGAATGATCTGAAGTTCATCCAGCTCCCACTCCAGTTCTCTAACACGGTCTTGGAGGAGTGAGAGTTGGGTGTACTTCTTGCAGATGTACTTGGATGGGGCACTAATCTCACCTCAAACATCATGCAAGAGGAACATTGCTCTCCTTGCACTGCCATCTCTTCTAGTCCCCTTATCACAAAGTAAAAAAGAGACGCTTAGTTGATGTGTCCCTAGTCATAGAGAGTCATAGAGATGTACAGCATGAAACCTGATCCTTCAGTCCAACTCGTCCATGCCAACCAGATATCCAAACCCAACCTAGTCCCACCTGCCACACCCGGTCCATATCTCTCCAAACCCTTCCTATTCATATGCTCATCCAGATGCCTCTTAAATATTGCAATTGTACCAGCCTCCACCACTTCCTCTGGCAGCTCATTCCATTCACCCTTTGTGTGAAAAAGTTGCCCCTTAGGTCTCTTTTATATCTTTCCCTTCTCACCCTAAACCTATGCCTTATAGTTCTGGACTCCCCGACCCCAGGGAAAAGACTTTGCATATTTACCCTATCCGTGCCTCTCATAATTTTGTAAACCTCTATAAGGTCACCCCTCAGCCTCCGACGCTTCAGAGAAAACAGCCCCAGCCTGTTCAGCTTCTCCCTAAAGCTCAAATCCTCCAACTCTGGCATCATCCTTGTAAATCTTTTCTGAACTCTTTCAAGTTTTGCAACATCTTTCCAATAGGAAGGAGACCTGAATTGCACGCAATATTCCAACAGTGGCCTAACTAATGTTCTGAACAGCCGCAACGTGACCTCTCAACTCCTGTACTCAATACTCTGACCAATAAAGGAAAGCATACCAAACGCCTTCTTCACTATCCTATTTACTTGCGACTCAACTTTCAAGGAGCTATAAACCTGCACTGAACAAGGTCTCTTTGTTCAGCCACACTCCCTTAGGACCTTACCATTAAGTGTATAAGTCCTGCTAAGATTTGCTTTCCCAGAATGCAGCACCTCACATTTATCTGAATTCAACTCTTTAAGGTTAGAGGATTTGGTTGGGTGGGAGCTCTAGAATGGTAGTGTCTCAGGTTGAGAAAACATTGACTTATATAGCTGGACAGAAATAAAAATGAAAAGTTCTTCCTTTCCCAGAAACCTCTGCTCTCTGACTTCAAATTTAAAAGCTCAAATCAGTGACTCACCGCTCTTGGCAGGCCCCTGGTCCAAGCTCCTGCCCTTCGAGTTGCTGCTGCCACTGAGGAAGTCTGTATGGTTCTTGGTTTGACTTAACTCAAAGTTTCAGGGGAGATTATACAAATTAAAGTTGTATTTCCTGGATTTTAGAAGATTAGATAGAGATTTTGAGTAAAGTTTTTAATATATTTTGATGAATTTCTATGGTAAATAGAGAGAAACTGTTTCACCTGATTGGAGGGTCTCGAACTAGGATAGTGGCCTAAAAGTTAGAATCAGTTCTTTTGAAGAGTAATGTAAGGAAATATTTCCATGCACTCAAGGTAGTAAAAGATTGGAATTCTTTACGAGAAATGGCAATTGCTGGAAGCCCTCCTTTTGGATGGGATGTTAAACCATCTGCCTGAAATAGAATTCACAGCATTATTATGACACAAAAGCTGATAATTTTCATGTTGCTGTTTGTGGGATCATGCTGTGTACAATTTGGTTCATGTACTTCCAACATTACAACAGTGGCTGCTATTTATAACAATTCATTTTGACAACAAATGCTTGTGTAAAGCACTGCAGAAATACAAGCTTTTTCCTTATTATTCTATCATCTGTCAAGAGATTCTTGATCTACGTGTCCTTTTTCCTGTCTTTGTATTGTTCAATGTGGATGGGTTCGCATCTTCCAGTTGAAATTAAGGTTTTTCAGGTTGTAAGTTTTCTCGCTGAGCTGGTATGTTTGTTCTCAGATGTTTCGTCACTATACTCGGTAACATCATGAATGAGCTTCCGGTGAAGCGCTGGTCTTCTGTCCCACTTTATATTTGTGTGTCTCGATTTGTATCCGGTGGGTGATATTATTTCCGTTTCTTTTTCTCAGTGGTTGGTAAATGGGGTTGAATTCAATATGTTTATTGATGGAATTCTGGTTTGAATATGTGTCTCTGTTTAGCCTGTCCCAGTCAAAGTGGTGTCATTCTTCATCTGTATGTAAGGATGCTAGTGATAGCTGGTTGTGGCTAGTTGGTGTTCATGTGTCCTGGTGGCAAGTTTCCTGTCTGTCCAATGTAGTGCTTGTTGCAGTCCTTGCAGGGTATATTTTGTAAATGACATTTGTTTTGTTGGTTGTTGGTACAGGATCCGTTTAGGTTTATCAGTAGCTGTTTGTGTGTTGATAGGTTTCCGGATTACCATGATGCCAAGTGGTCGGAGTAGTCTAGTCGTTATCTCCAAGCTGTCTTTGTATGGTCGTGTGGCGAGAATCTCTGCGCTTGTTGTGTTTATTTGTTTGGATTTGTTGTTTAAGAATCGGCGAACTGTGTTTATTGGGTACCCATTGTTCTTGAATACGCTGTATAAATATCTTTTTCTGCTGTTTGTAGTTCCTGGGTGCTGCAGTGTGTTGTGGCCTCATTACATAATGTCCTTATGCAACTCAGTTTGTGGGTGTTGGCCTAATTGCTCCTACAGTTAAGTATCTGGTCTGTGTGTGTTGCTTTCCTGTAGTTGTTGGTCTGCAGTTCTCCATTGACTATTTGTTTGTTCCACTGTGACGTCTAGGAAGGGGAATCCATTGTTGTTCTCTTTCTCTTTGGTGAAATTTATGCCAGTGAGGATGTTGTTGATGACATTTAGGTTTCCTCTAATTTGTTCTGTTTTGTGATGTCAAAGGTGTCATTCACATAGCAGGACCAGAGTTTGATTTGGATGGTGGGAAGGGCTGTTCGTTCGAGTCTCTGCATTATTGCTTCTGCTAAGGATCCTGATATTGGTGATCCCATGTGTGTCCCATTGATTTTGATTGTAGGCCTTGCCATTGGAGGTGAAGTGGGTAGTGAGGCACAGGTCTTACTAGCCAATCAAAGCTTTTAAATGGAAGTGCATATTTATCCTTTTTCTTTACACTTGCTTTATAAATGATTTATATTTTGGGAACTGGGTCACATTCACTAAGCTGGCATTTGCTCATTTTTGCTGAGAAGGTGGAAGTGAGCCACATTCTTGCACTAGTGACTCCCATTTCTATTTGTAATTTTGGGACAACTTCAGTGGTCTGAATAGGCCATTAAAAAAACATCTTTTGTGGTGTGGGTTGGTGTCCCAAGAAAGGGCCACAGGTTTATGTCAAGATGACAACTGGGTTGTCACTTTTACCAATGCAGTATTTTTTTTAAAATGTGTTAAATTTTCAGAATTTCAATTCTGAAGTGTCAGTAGGAGAATGTAGGGGCCTATGTGGTTGGTCTGATTAGTAAGTTTGCAGATGACACAAAGATTGGTGGAGTTGCTAACAGTGAAAGGATACAACAGGATATAGATTGGCAACTTGGGCACAGAAATGGCAGATCCCATAGTTCCCTAAAAATGGCACACCGGTAGCCAAGGTGATTTAAGAAGGCATAAGGCATGCTTGACTTCATCGACTGGGGCATGGTATACAAGAGTTGGGAAATCATGTTACAGTTATATAAAACTCTTGTTAGGCTGCATTTGGAATATTATGTGCAGTTTTGTTCGTTACGCTACCAGAAGGACATGGAAACTTTGGAGAGAGTGCAGGGAAGGTTCACCAGGATGTTGCCTGGCTTCGAGAGCATTAGCTAGGAGAAAAGGCTAAAAAGACAAGGATTGTGTTCCCCGGAAAGACAGTGGCTGAGAGAAGACCTGATAGAGGTCTACAAAACAATGAGAGGCTTGGATAGTCAGAGCCTTTTCCCCAGGATTGAAGTTTCAATTACAAGGGGGCAAAAGTTCAAGGTGAAAGGGAGGAAATTTAAGGGAGATGTGAGTGGGAAGTTTTTCACAGAGTAGAAGGAGCCTGGAACACACTCGCAGAAGTGATGGTGGAAGCAGGTACATTGGCGACATTTGATAGACATTTGGATGGTTACATGAATAGGGAGGGAATAGAGGGATACAGTCTGAATAAGGGCAGACGGTTTGTTTTTTTTAGTTTTGTGAGGGCATGATGATCAGTACGGGCTTGGGGAGCCTGTTCATGTGCTGTATTTTGTTCTTTATTCTATATCAAGATTGATTGGTTCTGGTCTAATAACAAAACCCTTACCATCCATTAACCAGTTTAATTATGAGATTGTGAGCTTTTTCTGTGCCTATCTGTTATAATCTGCCATGATCTGGCCTGTTAGCTTCCTTTTTAATAATTCACTGCAGAAGTTTTGTAAATTCTGAACTAGTTTTGTCTCTGTTACATTTCACTCTTTTAGATGTTAAATTGAAATATGAACTAAAACAAATCAGATGTTCAGTCAGATATCTATTTTTGTGTCTTTTTAATAATAATCCTGAGATACCTTTCTGAGAATTGCAATTATTTTGTTTTTAACATTTGCTTTTGTAGCTTTCACACCAGAACAATTAGCCCCTGGGACTATCCACTTCCACAAGGAATCAAACATGCTTTTGGTGCGTTGCAAGGTAAAATTATATTTCTTGACAAACAAGGAAGTCAAAGGTGATCAGAGGTAGATGGGGATTTTGAGCGAAGGCCACAATCGGATCAGCTTTAATATTATTAAATGATAATAGAGAACTATAACCATCTTCCTTTGTGCTATATAAGACTCCAACCGGTGACAATAGACAATAGGTGCAGGAGTAGGCCATTCGGCCCTTCGAGCCAGCACCACCGTTAATTATGATCATGTCATAATTATGATCATCCGCGATCAGTATTCTGTTCCTGCCTTATTCCCATAACCCTTGATTCCACTGTCTCTAAGTGCTCTATCCATCTCTTTCTTGAAAGTATCCAGGGACTTGGCCTCCACTGCCTTCTAGGGCAGAGCATTCCACACACCCACCACTCTCTGGGTGAAGAAGTTTCTCCTCAACTCTGTTCTAAATGGCCTACCCCTTATTTTTAAACTGCATCCTCTGGTTCTGAACTCACCCATCAGCGGAAACATGCTTCATGCCACCAGGGTCCTGTACAGCTACAGAAGCTCCTATACTCAATCCCTCTTGTTATGAAGACCAGCATGCCATTAGCTTTCTTCACTGCCTGCTGTACCTGCTTGCTTGCTTTCATTGACTGATGGACAAGAACACCTAGATCTCATTGTATTTCCCCTTTACCTAACCTGACTCCATTTAGATAGTAATCTGCCTTGCTGTTCTTGCCATGAAAGTGGATAACCACACATTTATCCACATTAAACTGCGTCTGCCATGCATCCGTCCACTCACCTAGCCTGTCCAAGTCACCCTGTATTCTCATAACATCCTCCTCACATTTCTCCTGCCACCCAGCTTTATGTCATCAGCAAATTTGCTAATATTTGTTTTAGTACCTTCATCTATATCATTAATGTACATTGTAAACAGCTGCGGTCCGAGCACCGAACTTTGTGGTACCCCATTGGTCACCACCTGCCATTCTGAAAGGGATCCGTTTATTACTACTCTTTGTTTCCTGTCAGTCAGCCAATTTTCAATCCAAGTCAGTATTTTGCCCCCAGTACCACGTGCTGCTCACTAACCTCCTATGTGGGCCTTCATCAAAGGCTTCCTGAAAGTCCAGGTACACTACATCCACTGACTCTCCCTTGTCCACCTTCAGAGTTACATCCTCAAAAAATGCCAGAAGATTAGTCAAGCATGATTTCCCCTTCGTAAATCCATGCTGATTCTGACCTATCCTGTTACTGCTATCCAGATGTGTCGTAATTTCATCTTTTATAATTGACTGCAGCACTTTTCCCACCACTGACGTCACGCTAACCGGTCTATAATTCTGTTTTCTCTCTCCCTCCCTTCTTGAAATGTGGGACAACATTAGCCATCCTCCAATCTGCAGGAACTGATCCTGAATCGATAGAACATTGGAAAATGATTACCAACGCGTCCATGATTTCTAGAGCCACCTCCTTAAGTACCCTGGGATGCAGACCATCAGGTCCCGGGACTTATTACCCTTTAGACCTAACTGTCTATACAACACCATTTCCTGCCTAATATAAATTCCCTTCAGTTCATCCATTACCCATGGCCCTTCAGCCACTATTACATCTGGGAGATTGCTTATGTCTTCCTTAGTGAACACAGATCCAAAGTACCAATTCAACTCTTCTGCCATTTCCTTGTTCCCATAATAAATGCGTACGTTTCTGTCTTCAAGGGCCCAATTTTAGTCTTAACCATTTTTTTTTCTTTTGGCTGGTTTGCCTTCGTACCACATTTTACTTTCTCTAAATAATGCCTTTTTAGTTATCCCATGTTGCTCTCTAAAGGTTTCCCAGTCCTCTGACTTCCCACTCATCTTCGGTATGTTATACTTCTCTTTTATCTTTATACAGTCCTTAACTTCCCCCATCAGCCACGGCTTCCCTGCCTCCCTTTAGGATCTTTCTTTCTCTTTGGAATGAACTGATCCTACACCTTCTGCGTTATATCCAGACCTGCCGTTGTTGTTCCATTGCCATTCCTGCTAGGGTATTGAACCATTGAACTTTGGCCAGCTCCTCCCTCATAGCTCCATAGTTCTTTGTTCAACTGCAATACTGACACTTCCAATTCTCCCTTCTCCATCTCAAATCGCAGATTAAAACTTATTATGGTCACTACCTTCTAATGGCTCCTTTACTTCGAGGTCTCTGATCAAATCCGGTTCGTTGCACAACACCAGATCCAGAATTGCCTTCTCCCTGGTAAGCTCCAGTACAAGCTGTTCTAAGAATCCATCTCAAAGGCACTCCACAAACATACTTTCGTGGGGTCCAGTACCATCCTGATTCTCCCAGTCTACCTGTATGTTGAAATCCCCCATAACAACTGTAGTAATACCTTTGCGACAGGCCAATTTCAGCTCCTTATTCAACTTACACACTACATCCAGACTACTGTTTGGGGACCTGTATATAACTCCCATTAGGGTCTTTCTACCCTTAGAATTTCTCAGCTCTATCTATACTGACTCTACATCTCCTGATTCTATTTCCCCCCCCTCAAGGGACTGAATATCATTCCTCACCGATAGGGCCACTCCACCCCCTCTGCCTGTCAGTCTGTCCTTTCCATAGCACGTATAGTCTTGAATATTCATTTCCCAGGCCTAATCCACTTGAAGCCACGTCTCCGTTATCCCCACAATATTGTACCTGCTGATTTCCAACTGCGCCTCAAGCTCATCCACCTTATATGAATGCACAAAGCATAAGATATATAATATTTTAAATTTGTTACTCCCCTCACCCTTCCAATCAATCCCTATTTCACTTGACCATCCTGTATGACTCCTTCTTGAGTTTTCTGTTTCATTGATTCTATTGTCTTTCTTAACTTCTCTTATTCTCACTTGCCCTTTAACTTCCTTCTTAAATTCCAGTTTGTGTCCCCTCCACCTGCTTAATTTAAACACATCTGTGTTGCAGTGGCAAACCTGCCTGCCAGAATGCTGGTCCCCCACCTATTAAGGTACAACCCGTCCCTCTTGTATAATTTATCCTTACCGTAAAACATACCCCAGTGATCCAAGAATTTATATCCTTGCTTGTGGTGGACAGTTTGCTCCCTGATATCCATTGATTCCAGTTTTGCTGTGCCTCCTTGATGCCACGTTCAGTCAAATGCAGCCTTGATGCTGAGGGTTGTCACTCTCATTCAACTCATTTGTCCATGTCTGAACCAAATAATGAGGTCAGGAGCTGAGTGGCCCTGGTGGAACCCAGACTGGGCATCGCTGAGCAGGTGCTGCTCGATAGCACAGTTGATGGCACCTTTCATCACTTCACTGATAATCAGGAGTAGACTGATGGGGCAGTAAATGGCTGGGTTTGATTTGTCTATTTTATTGTGTACAGGGCATACCTGGGCAATTTTCCTCATTGTTTGCCAGATGCCAATTTTGCAACTGTCCAGGGACAACGTGGCTCTGAGACCAGCAAGTTCTGGAGACACGTTTTCAGTATGATTGCTGGAATGTTGTCAGAGCCCATAGCCTTTGCAGTATCCAGGACTCCAACTGTTTCCTGATATCACATGGAGTGGATTAAATTGGTTGAAGACTGTATCTGTGATCCTGGGGACCACTGAAGGAAGCTGAAATGGATCATGCATTTGGCACTTTCGGCTGAAGATAGCCGCAAATGCTTCAGCCTTTTCTTTTGCGCTGATGTACTTGGCTTTTCCATCATTTAGGATGGGGATATTTGTGGAGTCACCCTCTCCAGTGATTGGTGTTCAGCTTCAGAGCAGAATGTTTAGAAGGATGGGAGTAAAAAGATACAAATTTGTAAAATTCAGAATGGCAGGAGATAGGAAGTGGTGTCTGACCAGGCTCAATGCTGGGGCTATATTTAACCATTTAAGTTTTGGAGTCAAAACCATGACTTCTAAATTTGCGAATTACACCAAGCTGGAGGGCAAATGGGAAAGAGAAGGGAATGGGTGCTTACTACAATAGATTGTTTCTCATCTCGATGGGAGGAGGTAAGTGTGCAACATGAATGTCTACAGGGAATGATTGGGCTGAATGGCCTGTCTCTGTCACTACATAACCTAATGTAAAACTGCAAACCTTCTCCACTTCAGCAACAATTAGTTAATCATGAACATGTTTCTCTTTAGAATGGATGGTCAGGCTTCAAGCGAGTGGTGCTGAAGAAGGATCTCTCAGCTGCTGACTTTTATAATGGGTACCTCCATCCATACTTTCAAAAAGGAAGTAAAGTAAATCAAATGGCAACTAGATTTCAAACATACAAACCTGAAAGAAAGACCAAAGCGAAACTGTCAAAAAGAACTGGATTGTTGCTTGATGTTAATAATTTAAATGCTTCCATCTGGTGTAATTAAACCCCAGTGCTTTTTAAATCTCTCATTTTTTTGTGTCCAGTAATGTTGTGACTTGGATGGTCTGCATACCATGAAATGTGAAGCCAGCCATGCCTGGTAGTTCAAGAAACGAGGCAGAGACTTGGTAAAAGCATGATAAAACTATCAGGGCAACTTGGTCAGAAATGTAACTTCTAGCATCATTAAAAAAAATTGCTATGTTCCACTTTAATATCAAATTAAATTCCTAATTATTCTCTGTGATCCTGCTGTCACCATGTTGTGGACTACATGTGCATTCTGTATTTTCATGTTAATTTAACATTAGAGACAAACATTTTTCCATCTGTCCCTAAATATTGGTTTTCTTTCATCAGAAATCAGTTGAGTCACAAGTTAATAACAGCAATGACTTGCATTCATATAGTACATTCTATGTAAACACATGGTCCAAGATGCTTCATCTCTATGGTTAAAGTAAGTTGACACATGGTTAAAGAAAGAGCTAATAGAAAGAGCAAAACCAATGTAGTGTACAAAATCCCATGCAAGGACTGCAGAAAACACTACATCGGACAAACAGGAAGACAGTTAACGATCCGTATACACGAACACCAACTAGCCACGAAACGACACGACCAGCTATCCTTAGTAGCCACACACACAGATGACAAGCAACATGAATTCGACTGGGACAACACTACTATTATAGGGCAAGCCAAACAGAGAACAGCCAGGGAATTCCTGGAGGCATGGCACTCATCCACAGACTCTATCAACAAATACATCGACCTGGACCCAATATACCGGCCACTACAGCGGACAGCTCGAACTGACAACCGGAAGCGGCAGAGACAGGCCACTATAAATGCCGGAGGAAACAGCACAGAAGCGCTTCACAGGAGGCTCCCAAGCACTGACGATGTCACCAAGACAGGGGACAAAATGTTTGCAAGACAAATTCCCAGCTCGGCGAACAGAACCACAACACAGAGCTAATAGGAATTGTGCTGGACATTTGAGCTGAGTGTTTTGAGGAACTGCTTAAGGGAGAAGAGTAAAGAGGAATAAAGATTTGAAGAACTACTTTCAGATCCTAGGGTTGAATAGTTGATAGCATGGCTCCAAACAATGGGGAAATCAGGACCATTGGAGAACCTCATGTGCAGGTGCGGACATGTGAGGCAATAGAGGATTTAAAACAATTAGATTATTTAATTTGAGATGCTAAGTAACCAGGAACCAATGTAGGTCAACAATTCCCACTGCCCTCAGTGAAAAAATGTTTCCTCACATCTAATTGAAACATCCTACCCCTTACCTCAAATCTATGCCCCTCCCCCCAGTCATTGATCTCTCCATCAAGGGGAAAAGTCACCTCCTTATCTAACCTGTCTATGCCCCTCAATTTTATACATCTTAATCATGTCCCCGTGTCTCCTTGCTGTAAGGAAAGCAACACCGGTCTATCCTATCTCTCTTCATAACTCAAATTCTCCAGCCTGGGCAAGATCCTGGTAAATCTCTCTTACACCATCCCCACTGCTATCACATCCCACCAAAAATAAGGATTCCAGAACTGCCACCAATACTTTTAGTTTTGGTTTAGCAGTTTCAGCATAATTTCCCTGCTGTCATACTCTATGCCTTGACATTTATATAAGAGATGATCCCAATACCTTCTTAATCTTTATCCACATGTCCCTTAAAGGATGGATGGGTTTGTATATGAAGGTCCCTCTGATCATATCCTGGAAGGCTGTGAGGCTGGATTCCTGATTACATTCAAGAAATAGATTGATTTTCTTTGGTATGAAGAGCATCAAGGGATATGGAGAGGAAAGCAGGAAAATGGCATTGAGATAGAGGATCAATCATGATCATAGTGAATGGTAGATAACTGACCATCTGCCCTGGACTTCCCACGTAGATGCAACAGTCAAGAAGGCACAACAATGTTTCTTCCTAGGCAGCTCCAGAGGGTCCATAAGGATCCTCACCAACTTCCATAGATACACCATTGAAAATGTATTGTCTGGTGCATCACAGCCTGATATGGCAAGCACTCTGCCCAGGATCGTAAGAAACAACAGAAGGTGGTGTGCACAGCCAGCCTTCCATCCATTGACTCCATTACAGTGCTCACTCGCTGCTGGATAAAGGCTGCCAACATCATCAAGGACATATTGCACCCTGGTAACGATCTCCTACAACCTCTTCTGTCAAACAGAAGATACAGAAGCCTGAACACATGCAGCCCAGCAGGTTCAGGAACAGCTTTTTCTTCCCAGCTGTTATTAGACTGATGAATGGGCTCTCTAGCCTCAAATAATACTGACCTTGCTAATGTCACTCTCGCCTAGTGCATACCCTGTGCAATGCAACCTGTATGCCTCTGTCTAAGTCTTTCTGATCTGTACATCCTTGCTTACTATGATCTACCTGTACTGCTCATAAACCGAGCTTTTCACTGTACTTTGATACATGTGACAAGAAATAAATCAAATCTTGAACGGTCTGGAATGGTATTGTGTATTACCTGCTATCAAGACAAGCATCTCTCAAAGAAAAAAAAGCTCTTACACAATAGAATTGCAAGTTACACCTGTTTTTTTCAGGATGCATTGATGCCTTTCTACTTAACCCCTGGAATGGACCAGAGGCACTTGGCAGTTTGGGATGCATGTCTTTATCTTCGAATATTCAGACATAGAAAATAGGAGCAGGAATCGGCCATTTGATCCTTTGAGCCTCTCTGTCATTCATTATAATAATGGCTGATCATCTCAATCAGTGGGGTTTGTTGCTGCTCTTCCTCCATATCCTTTGATGTCTTTCGCTCCAAGTGCTATATCCAACTCTTTGAAATCAATCATATTGTGGCCTTGACTGCTTTCTGTGACAGAGAGTTCTAGAGGCTCACCAGTTCTGAGTAAAGAAATTGCTACGTTTCTAAATTGTAAATGGTATACTCCATATACTTGGATGTGATCCCAGGTTCTGGAGTCTTCTGCCACCGGGAGCATTCTTCCTTCATTCATGTCTATGCCTATTAGACTTTTATCAATTTCTGAGATTCCCTCCTCATTCTTCTGAATTCCAGCAAACATTGTCCATTCAACCTCTCCATATGCACCATTGCAACCATCCCCAGAATCAGTTGGGTAAACCTTTGCAGCTGTCCCTCTGTCGCAAGAGCATCATTCCTCAGATAAGGAGACCAAAACTGCACACACTATTCCAGGTAGGATCTCACCAAGGCCCTATACTGAACATGCAAGCAGGAACAAACACTCCAGTAAGAATGCTGGGGAAATAGTTAATATTCTGAGTCTGGGATAATACTTCAGAAATTAAAAATTATGTGACTCACTGCTAAATGTTTGGCACCACAAGTCAGAATTGAAATCCACTGCCACAGTTCTGCTCATTTTTGTATCTAATTTGTATTTATTTTGCAATGTTATGCTGCCAGATATACTACTTACAATTCTGTCTAACATTGTGTCATTAGCTTAGTACATTTGGGTATATGATTTTCTGTTCCATTATCCAAGTCCTTCACCTATGATTAAGAATATTTGAGATCCTAATACAGAGTCTACAGGATGGGGCGGCACAGTGGTTAGCACTGCTGCCTCACAGCACCAGGGACCCAGGTTTGAGTCCCACTTTCAGCGACTGTCTGTGTGGAGTTTGCACTTTCTCCCTGTGTCTGTGTGGGTTTCCTCCTGGTGCTCCAGTTTCCTCCCACAATTAAAAGATGTGCAGGTTAGGTGAATTGCCCATACAGTCTCTAGGAAACACTCGTGCATTCTGCCAATGAGAGTCTCTGCCTGTTGTTCTTACTTTGTGTCACCTACTGTTAGCTAATTTCTGAATTACTTGCTTTCAGTTTCTTGGCTTCAAATTTAGTGAATAGTCATTTGATCTCTTTGCTCACTAGATTGAATGACAGAGTAGCTCTATGATTAGAGGCTGAATAAATTGGAGCTATAAGTTCCCATTTAAAATTAACATTATTTTGTTTTCATCTTGTTGATAAAATAGTGACACTTATATTTAGTTAGTAAGCTGAGTTGCAGTTTAATGCTGCTTGTCACAGATTCCTGTTCTGGTGCCTGTCTGCAGTCAAAACCTGCTTTGTTCCAAGTTTCAGCTGCCATTTTTAGTCCTGACTGAGTTTTTGCCATTGCCCAGTTCATGCCCCTTTACTTCAGTCCCTCTCAATCCCATCTGCAGACCCCAGCACCCTCAACCATTTTCTATTGCTGCCTTCAAAACACTGGTACCTGCTTTTCTCCACGCTGCTATTCTGGCCTTGATTAAGAGGTGCCAGTGTTGGACTGGGGTGTACAAAGTTAAAAATCACACAACACCAGGTTATAGTCCAACAGGTTTATTTGGAAGCACTAGCTTTTGTCACGCTGCTCCTTCACCCAGACAGATACCTGGTGACTATGGCAAGGACTGAATGACATCACAAGTTCTAAAAAGAGACACTGCAAGATCATCTCAACGCTTTCTATGCTCGCTTTGAGCAGAATTTCAGTGGAGAGGTAACACCTATTCTGACAAGTCCTGATGAACCAATCCCAACAGTCACTGCATCAGAGGTCAGATCAGTTTTCCTTCATGTGAATTCAAGGAAAGCAATAGGACCAGACGGAGTACCAGGCCGTACACTCAGAGCATGTGCAGATCAACTGGCAGAGGTCTTCTTGGATATCTTCGACCTCTCCCTACAGCAGGCTACGTCCCTGCCTGTTTCAAGAGGCCAACATCATCCCTGTGTTTAGGAAGGCTCATGCAGCATGTCTCAATGACTACCGCCCAGTGGCCCCAACTTCGGTGGTCATGAAGTGCTTTGAAAGGCCTGTCATGGCATTAATCAACTCCAGCCTCCCACCACTCTTGACCAACTCCAGTTTGCCTATCAGACCAGAAGGTCCACATCAGATACCATATCACTTGTCCTTCACTCCTCCCTCGAACACCAAGAACAGCGACCTAAGAATCCTACTCATTGACTACAGTTCAGCCTTCAGCACTATTATCCCTAGCGACTGATTACTAAACTCTGTGATCTTGGACTAAGCCCCACTCTCTGCAAATGGATCCTCAGTTTCCTGACCCACAGGCCACAAACAGTGAAGACTGGGGACAATATTTCATCCTCAGTAACACTCAACACTGGAGCCCCCAAGGGGTGTGTACTCAGCCCCCTACTGTACTCACTGTATACCCATGACAGTGTTGCCAAATACCAGACTAATGCCATTTTCAAGTTCGCTGATGACACCACCATAGTTGGTCACATTTCAGATGACGACAAAAACAGATTGCAGACAGGCAGTGGAAGACCTGGGAAAATGGTGCATAGAGAACAACCTAGCTCTCAATGCCAACAAAACCAAGGACCTCATTATTGACATTCGGTGGGATGTTACTCATGCCCCCCCTACACATTAACAGCACAGAAGTGGAACGAGTGGAGAATGTTAAGCTCCTGGGAGTGGTCATCCACAACAAGCTTTCTTGGACTCTTCATGTGGACGCACTGGCCCACAAAGGCCCAACTACGACTCCTCTTCCTCAGGCAGCTGAGAAAATTTGGCATAACTTTGAATACTCTTGCCAACTTTTATAGGTGTGCCATCGAGAGCATTCTGCATGGATGTATCACTATGGTAATTGTACCATTCAAGATCAGAGACGGTTACAGAGAGTGGTCAACTCGACAATCACAAAGGCCACGCTCCCATCTTGAAAATCTGTCTACCAGGCCCGCTGTCAAGGAAGGCTGCCAGCATTCTCAAAGATCCATCCCACTCTGGCAATGCTTTTCTACAATCTCTGCCACTGGGGAGAAGATACAGAAGCCTGAACACGCACCAGCCAGTTTCGAAACAGTTTCTACGCTACTGTTAGACTCTCAGACTCTGAGCATTCACCTGTACCTGTGTTTTTGTTTTTGCCCCTGTTTACCTATTACTTACTTATCTATGCTATTTAGCTATGTGATCTGTCTGCATTGCTCACAAGACAAAGCTTTTCATTGTACCTCGGTACACGTGACAATAAATTGAATTGAATTGAATTTTAATTTTGACCTTGCACTAAGTTGTTTAGTGCAAATAGTTCTCCTTGTACTGACCAGCGTCAACCACCAGATGGAGCCAATAAATTAAAACTTTTTGTCAGGTCGGTTTAATTCCATAATTTCTTTATAGTAATTATATTTACAGTGAAGTTTCTATATTATTTAAAAATATTTTTATTTTAAAGAGTATTTATTTATGAATGTAGGCATTCAGTAATGTGAAACATGAAGTTGAAATAGTATGAAGGGATTTTCTGCTGAGAAAGATCAGGAAATATCTGACTACATTTTTAATATTTAGTGATTTTATTTTGCAAGTTATTTCAGTAAAGAATACACAGCATTGCACACATATGGTACAGTATTTAAACTTGTACATTGTTTATTTCTGAGCAAGTAATGTTCAAAGGAACCTAACGCCAGTTGTTATACTGATCTCAATGGGAACCTATCATATAACTTGTTTTACTTTGCAACTTTCAGGAATGTAACCATGATGCAAAGTGAACTTTAGAAGGATGACTGGTGATTTCATTGAAATATCCACAATGGGATGTTGAAAGTGATAGGCTATATATTTTAAGCTTGGGTAGATAGATTTGAGATCTCAGTGAATTGAAGGATGTGAGAAGTGGGCACAAAAGTGACGTGAAGCCCAAGCTTGTGATTGTGTTGAATGGTAGAGCATTTGCTGGGTCAAAATCCTGGAATTGTGGTTAAGCCCAGAGTAGGTGGACTACGGTGGTTCAAGAAGAAAGCTTACCACCACCTTCTCAAGGGCAGTTAGTGATGGGCAATAGATCTTGGCCAAGCCAGTGATGCCACATTCTACGAGTGAGTTTAAAAACAAAGCGAGCTCATTGTTGTGAATAGTTTGCTCCCATCTTCTATATTCTACGAGAAACTTTCAATATGGACCTCCAGAAGATATTTCTCTGTCTACCATTTTAAGTACACCTCAAATTTCAATCAGCTTTATGAGTCATGACCTATAATTTCCAAATCCACGTAACCTTTCTTTGATCAGATGACTGTTTACAAGGTGTTGAGTTACTCGGTCATTAATTGCGAATTTCCTGCCAGATACAGTCATCCTGTAATTGTTTTTGTCTTCCTCACTTTTCCAAAATATTACCGGCATTCACTATTTTTCAACCTAAAAGAATAGGTCCTGAACCATGAAACTTTGGAAGATTATATTTGGTCACCCACAATGTCTTCACTTTCATCCTTTGAAACCCTGGGATAACAACTGTCTCCTCCTTGGAATGTGCCACTGTTTAGTATCATTTCCAACGCTGTCAGTTTAATTTAATTTTGATGATCCAGTAGTTTTTATTTTGAGATATTTAGTATAAATCTCTTCCTATACTGGCACTAAGTCATGCCTGCAAATTATTTTGCAGCACATCCTCTATTTCTTTATAGTCTGTGACAATCTCATTGTTCCCAGGTTTCTTGGGACTCACCATAGCTGTTGACTGCAATCTTTTTCCCAACAGAAATTGAATATTTCTTGGATGGCATTTGATACTCCTGATGTCTCAAAATTGGTTAAAAGAGTCCCACACCTTTTAACGTTTCCAACAACTTTACAGATATTTGGTTTTGAAACAATTATTCAATTTTCTTTTGGAAGTTTTTATTGATCCTGCATCCTGCATTGTTTCTGATATTTCATATAACAAATAATTCATAGTGACTCAAGATAAACACAACACCAGTCATCTGCCTCTGATGAGAGATCAGCTTATGGTCCTCTGGGCCTATGACAGGTTTCACCTTCTTTTAGAGCATTGAATCATACAACAGGGAAACAGACTCTTCAGTCCAGCCAGTCCATGCAGAACATAATCCCAAAGTAAACTAGTGCCCCCTGCCTGCTCCTGGCCCATATCGCTCCAAATCTTTCCTATTCACATACTTATCTAAATGTCTTTTAAATGTTGTAACTGTATCCACATCCACCACTTCCTCAGGAAATTCATTTCGCAAGTGAACCACCTTCGATCTAAAAAGTGTGGCCTCTTGTCTTGAAGATCCCCATCTTGGGGGAAAAGACAACTACCATTAACTCTATCTATACCCGTCATTTTTTTTTAACTTCTATCAGTTCACCTCTCAACCTCCAGTGAAAACAAATTCCCAGCCTATCTAGCCTTTCTTTTTAACTCAAACCTTCTATACCCTGGTAAATCCATTTTGAACCCTCTCCTGCTTGTTACTTTCCTTCCTATAACAAGGCGACCTGAACTCGGCAGAGTACTCCAGAAGGGGCCTCACAAATGTCCTATACAATCTCAACATAATGTCTCAATGGGACTGAGCAATGAAGGCAAGCATGACAAATGCCTTTTTTAACCATCCTATCTATATGTGATGAAAACTTTAAAGATTTGAATGGAGCTGTTTTTGTAAGGTGTGTTCAGGAGGGTTTCCTAACTCAGTACGTTGACAGGCCGATGAGGGAAGAGGCCATTCTAGACTTGGTGCTCGGAAACGAGCCGGGGCAGGTATCAGATCTCGTGGTGGGAGAGCACTTTGGTGATAGTGACCACAACTGCCTCACATTCTACATAGTTATGGAGAAGGAGAGGATTAAGCAAAATGGGAGGATATTTAATTGGGGAAGAGGAAACTATGATGCGATTAGACATGAGTTAAGAAGCATGGACTGGGAGCAATTGTTCCATGGTAAAGGCACAATAGACATGTGGAGACTGTTTAAGGAACAGTTGTTGCGAGTGATGAATAAATATGTCTCTCTGAGACAGGCAAGAAGGGGTAAGATAAAGGAACCTTGGATGACGAGAGCGGTGGAGCTTCTCATCAAAAGGAAGAAAGTAGCTTACATAAGGTGGAGGAAGCTAGGGTCAAGCTCAGCTCTAGAGGATTACAGGCAGGCAAGGAAGGTGCTCAAAAATTGTCTGAGGAGAGCCAGGAGAGGGCACGAGAAAGGCTTGGTAGAGCGGAGTAGGGAGAACATAAAGGCATTTTACACTTATGTGAGGAATAAGAGAATGGTCAAAGAAAGAGTAGGGCTGATCAGGGATAGCATAGGGAATTTGTGTGTGGAGTCTGAGGTGGTAGGGGAAGCCCTAAATGAGTTTTTTGCTTCTGTCTTTATGAAAGAAACGAACTTTGTAGTGAATGAGACCTTTGAAGAGCCAGTGTGCATGCTGGAATGGATAGAGATAGAGGAAGCTGATGTGCTTGAAAATTTTGTCAAACATTAAGATTGACAAGTCGCCAGGCCTGGACCAGATTTGTCCTCGGCTGCTTTGGGAATCGAGAAATGCATTTGCTTTGCCACTTGCGAAGATCTTTTCATCCTCGCTCTCTACTGGAGTCGTACCTGAGGACTGGAGCGAGGCAAATGTAATTCCTCTCTTCAAGAAAGGAAATAGGGAAATCCCTGGCAATTACAGACCAGTCAGTCTCACGTCTGTCATCTGCAAGGTGTTAGAAAGGATTCTGAGGGATAGGATTTATGACCATCTGGAAGAGCATGGCTTGATTAAATGCAGTCAATACGGCTTTGTGAGGGGCAGGTCATGCCTCACAAACTTTATCGAGTTCTTTGAGGATGTGACTAGAAAAGTTGATGAGGGTCGAGTTGTGGATGTGGTGTATATGGACTTCAGCAAGGCATTTGATAAGGTTCCCCATGGTAGGTTCATTCAGAAGGTCAGGAGGAATGGGATTCCGGGGAATATAGCTGTCTGGATACAGAATTGGCTGGCCAACAGAAGACAGCGAGTGGTAGTAGAAGGAAAATATTCTGACTGGAAGTCAGTGGTGAGTGGTGTTCCACAGGGCTCTGTCCTTGGGCCTCTACTGTTTGTAATTTTTATTAATGACTTGGATGAGGGGATTGAAGGATGGGTCAGCAAGTTTGCAGACGACACAAAGGTTGGAGGTGTCGTTGACAGCATAGAGGGCTGTTGTAGGCTGCAGTGGGACATTGACAGGATGCAGAGATGGGCTGAGAGGTGGCAGATGGAGTTCAACCTGGATAAATGCGAGGTGATGCATTTTGGAAGGTCGAATTTGAAAGCTGAGTACAGGATTAAGGATAGGATTCTTGGCAGTGTGGAGGAACAGAGGGATCATGGTGTGGTACATAGTTCCCTTAAAATTGCCACCCATGTGGACAGGGTTGTTAAGAAAGCATATGGTGTTTTGGCTTTCATTAACAGGGGGATTGAGTTTAAGAGTTGTGAGATCTTGTTGCAGCTCTATAAAACTTTGGTTAGACCGCACTTGGAATACTGCGTCCAGTTCTGGTCACCCTATTATAGGAAAGATGTGGATGCTTTGGAGCGGGTTCAGAGGAGGGGACCTAATTGAGGTATACAAGATAATGAGAGGCATAGAGTCGATAGCCAGAGACTACTTCCCAGGGCAGAAATGGCTAACATGAGGGGTCATAGTTTTAAGCTGGTTGGAGGAAAGTATAGAGGGGATGTCAGAGGCGGGTTCTTTACACAGAGAGTTGTGAGAGCATGGAATGCGTTGCCAGCAGCAGTTGTTGAAGCAAGATCATTGGGGACATTTAAGAGACTGCTGGACATGCATATGGTCACAGAAATTTGAGGGTGCATACATGAGGATCAATGGTCGGCACAACATCATGGGCTGAATGGCCTGTTCTGTGCTGTACTGTTCTATGTTCTATGTTCTAATTATGTACCTGAACCCCAAGGTCCCTCTGTTCTACAACACAGCCCAAGGCCCTACAATTAATGGTGCTTAGTGGTTAGCACTGCTGCCAGGGACCCTTTGGGTGACTGACTGTGTGGAGTTTGCACATTCTGTCCATGTCTGTATGGGTTTCCTCCGGGAGCTCCTGTTTATTCCCACAGTCCAAAGATGTGCATATTAGGCAGATTAGCTGTCAGAAATTGCCTGTAGTATTCAGGGACGTGCAGACTGGGTAGGTTAGCCACGGGAAATACAGGGGTAGGGGTTGGGTCTAGGTGGGATGCTGTTCGGTGTGGACCTGTTGGGCCAAATGGCCTGTTTCCTCGGTGTAGGGATTCTATGATTAATAATTTACTGTGTAAAGAAATGAACCCTCTTGTAACTTCTGAATATTTTGCCACTTACCTTAAAGGTTATGTCTGGTTGCTGATCTCTCACTTGACATAATTTCTCACGATCCAGTTGAGCGGCAGAGCACACTCAATGGGCTTAATGGCCTACTCCTGCTCATATAATCTATGTTCCCATGCTTTTGAACGTTGCTATTAAATCACCTGTTGACTGTTCTCATTTTAAGGACAACAATCTCAGCTGCTATAGTCTTGCAACACATACAAATCTTTCAAATTAAATAAAATCATAAAATGAAATAAATCTTAAGGCAATAACCATATGTAAAGGAAATCTGAAATGGAAGCAATTTATTATACAAAAGAATGCATATCTTAAAATACTAACTCTAAGTAGAATATAATAGCATCAAAAGAACAGAGCTTGGATCAGATTGAAGCTACGAATTATATTTAAGGGTGTTTAATTTTGATTTCTAATATATTTTTGCTGCAAATACATTGTAAGTGATAAAAAAATGTTTTGAAATACCACCAAAAATAAATAGGATTTATATTTGTGCACTTCAAAAAAAAGATTAATTATCTCCCAGCTCAATGGATTAACAGAATTGACTTCCTTCTTTAGGAAGTGTTGATTTTGTGATTGGCTAATCAAGCTTCTCAAGTTAGCCTGTTTGTTGGGAAGGGTTTGTTTAATCTAGAGCACTGAACTGCAGGTTCCTCTGCCATTGCTTTCTGCGTGGAGCTATTCTCTGCTTTCTGTATTTATTAAATTGACGAAGACCAAATAAATTATCTCTCTGTTCTTTTCCTCTCTTTCTTCGTCCCATGCTCATGTTGTTCACCTCTGGGAATCTTGGAGAGTTCTGCAGACTTTGGAATATATTCTGCCGGTGCTCCTGCTTCTCGTCACAATTAAAGGTCAATGCCACACCAACATTAGACTTCATGACTCTGGATACACTGTCTGAACTTCCATGAAAACATCTCCCCAGTGCTATTTCTTTGGCTGTCCTTGGATCCTGATCAGTTACTGTGTAGATTCCATAGTTATGGCCAAGGGGATCGAGTGGAGCCAACATGGTAAATTCACTGGAGTCATTGTTGACAGCAAGAGGAAGGTGGTTGACCAGATATTCCTGTAACATATTGTTCACACTTTCTCTGTGACATTTACCTTGAGGGATGATCTTCACTAATGTGCGGTCAATGCGTTCTTGGTCATAGAGCATTCCACTACACTTAAATTCCAAGCAAACGGCAGAGATGCCCAAGTGGTCCACAGCACGGGTGCTTCGCATATCACGAATGCCGTAAATATTTCCAACTGTCTGAGGATGAGTCCCTCCTGTGTTTCGAGATCTCACAGTAATCTCTTGAGGGCTGTGGAGTTTGACCTTTATATAACAAGCTCTGAATTCCAGTGGCCTCGGCCACCAAGCAAGGTAGTCTTCTGTCCAGCTCATTGGGTCATCCTCATTGAAAGGTACAGTGTTAAAAGCATAACTGTCTCCTTCGACTCTGTAAAAGCGGAAATGACCTGCACTAAATGAAGCCTCTTCACATTCTTTAAAATTTTCATAACGGTAAATAGGACCATCCATTTCATCTGAGACAGTGGGTGTTGGTTTGGCTACATTTATTTTAAAAGCTGTCTTTTTAACATTGGCATCTTCATGGTCTGATCTTCTATACTGCAGTTTATTGAAATAAGATTGCTGAACACCTATTGTATTTGAGTTCATATCTGGGAAAGATGCTACTGCCTCAAGTTCTTCTCCCGCTAGAGTTGCCATCACATAGGCGGAGTAAGCATCTGGCTGCTGGTCATCACAGAAAGCTGGCAAGCAAGCTCCGTTTGGACCAGTGATAACACTGTCAAACCGACCCCAAGCTCTGGGATTCGAGGAAAAGCCTGACATGGGTTCCACATTAATAAGTGACACTACAACTCCTTCGATCTGATTGCTTGGCATAAATCGATCACTTCGAAATGTTCTAACTTTAACATAGCACCTTCTGCTTTCAGGGACATCAAGGTTAAAAAGTCTTCTCTCTCGAATCTCCATATTGCCCACCAGAAACTTTCTATCTTCTCGTTTACCTCGTCGAATACTAATAAAAGTAAAATCACCTTCTTCTTCCCAGAAGCCCGTTTCAGGGTTCATTGACCACAGCTTCATTTTCTCCAAGTGTTCTGGCATTTTAACCTGTGCAGAGTCCAGAAAAACCTTCACTTGTCCTGCATTGAGGCTTTCCTTTGCTGCTTCATCTCTAAAATCAAGAGAAAACATGCCATATGTCCTCAAAGGAAGAACATCACCTTCTTCATTAATGAAATTCAGATCACTCTGGGCTGCTGAAGCTAACGAGATATCCCTTGGATCTAGGAATGTTACACTGGCTTTGACTAACCCCCTGTAAATATCTCCATTCTGCCTGTAGAAGGAGTTGGGAGGAATCTCCAATTCCGCTATGGGACTTTGGTTTTCGATTGCTCCCAGTGAGATGGTATTGCTGACAGAACAATCCAAAGTCACTGCTGGCTTCTTCCTTAGAAGTTTAATCTCATGATAGACAGAGCTGCCTTTTTTGTTAAAGGGAAGAATCTTTGTTGTGTTCACAAACTTGCCATACCGATCTACAAAGGTGAGTACTAGCCGATCAATGTCTGCAGGAACCTGGATGGAGAATGATCCTCTAAACCCAGTCATACTAATCTTCTTTCCACTCATGAAAATCAGTCCAAACCGCATGGCTTCACCATTATCAGCAGCAAGTGCACGGCCACGGACAATTGCCCTGGTTTCAACACACTTCTGACAACCACACCTGCTGACCACCTTGATTGGAAGCATATAGTTGGTGCAGGAAATCTTCCTTTCCACTAGTTTCACTGCCCCACAGCAGTAAGCTGTTGTGTCTTTGCATCGTGGCTCTGGTTCATGCTCACCACTGCATGTTGTGACAGAACATTTTCCCACATTGTAGTAAAATGACTGAGTCAGATTCTGGTAACAGTCATAAGGGAGCTGTATTAAGTGGGTCTCAGGTTTGGGGTTGCATGATGGAGCACCAAGAGCTGTCAAAATAAAAACAGTGATTTTAAACCCACATGTTTATTTTATGTCACAGCTTTATGAAGAATCTCAAAGCATTTCAGACATTGGTGACCCACGGTCTGGGGAACACAGGAAGATTCTGTAAAAGGCTCAGTACTTTTTATGATGTATATTTTGAGGGTGAAATTCTGGTCACCATCACATGAGCATTCACTGCCTACCTTCATAAAGTGCCACAATATCTTAAACATCCACCTGATCACAAAAAGTCCAAATTGTTTTTTAAGTAAACTCTGTCAATCCTGCATTGACATGTCATGCCATGTTAGTGTGCTGGAACTTCAACCTCATTACTCAGAGGTGACCATGCCACCAACTGGACCAGGCTGGCACAAATTTAAATCGCAAAAATTAATTTCACTAAAGATGTGGACAGAGGAGATTTACAAGGACATCGCCAAAGTGAAATATTGCAGCAATGAGCTTTATTTGATAGGCTGGGGTTCTTCTTCTTTGAAGAGGAAACGTTTGATTGAAGTGTACAGCATTGTGAGGGGCCTCAACAGAATACATTTCTCATAGCAGAGAGCAACTCAGAGACATGAATTTTAAGAGATTGGTGGAAGGGTTAGGTTTTTTTGGCTGGCTGCCACAATGGACAAAGTGGCCTCCTTCAGTGCTTTATATTTCTCTGCAGTTTCCAAACATTTCACATATCTAAAAAGGATGAATATGCAGGTCTAAGAGGTGAGGGCTCAGAAAGAACATGAACTGTTCCTTATGACAGCCAGCACAGACATTGTGAGTAGAATGGACTGCTTCTGTACCATATCAATTCAAGGATATTACAACTTCAGTGTGGTGGATGTGATCTATATGGACTTCAGTAAGGCATTCAACAAGGTTCCCACGGGAGACTGATTAGCAAGGTTAGATCTCAGGGAATACAGGGTGAACTAGCCATTTGGATACAGAATTGGCTTGAAGGTAGAAGACAGAGGGCGGTGGTGAAGGGTTGTTTTTCAGACTGGAGGCCTGTGACCAGTGGAGTGCCACAAGGATCTGTGCTGGGTCCACGACTTTTTGTCATTATATAAATGATTTGGATGTGAGCATAAAAGGTATAGTTAGTAAGTTTGCAGATGACACCAAAATTGGAGGTGTAGTGGACAGAGAAGAGGGTTACCTCAGATTACAACAGGATCTTGATTAGATGGGCCAGTGGCCTGAGGAGTGGCAGATGGAGTTTAATTTAGATAAATGCAAGGTGTTGCATTTTGGGAAAGCAAATCTTCGTAGGACTTATACACTTAATTGTAAGGTCTTAGGGAGTGTTGCTGAACAAAGAGACTTTGGAGTGCAGGTTCATAGCTCCTTGAAAGTGGAGTCGCAGGTAGATAGATTTGTGAAGAAGGTGCTTTCTTTTATTGGTCAGAGCATTAAGTATAAGAGCTGGGAGGTCATGTTGCAGTTGCATAGGGTTTTGGTTAGGCCTCTGTTAGAATATCAGAAGGATGTGAAATTTGAAAGGATTCAAAAAATATTTACAAGGATGTTGCCAGAATTAGAGGACTTGCGCTATTGGGAAAAGCTGTATAGGCTGGGGCTGTTTTCCCTGGAGCATCAGAGACTAAGGGTGACCTAATAGAGATTTATAAAATCTTGAGGGGCATGGTTGAATAGACAAAGTCTTTTCCCTGGGATGGTGGAGTCCAGAATAGAGTTTAGGGTGAGAGGGGAAAGATATAAAAGGGACCTAAAGGGCAACTTTTTCACACAGATGGTGGTGCGTGTTTGGAATGAGCTGCCAGAGGAAGTGGTGGAGGCTGGTACAATTGCAACATGTAAAAAGGCATCTGGATGGGTAAATGAATAGGAATGGTTTAGAGGGATATGGGCCAGGTGCTGCCAGGTGGGACTACATTGGGTTGGGATATCTGGTCAGCATGGATGAGTTGGACTGAAGGGTCTCTTTCCATGCTATACATTTCTATGACTCTATATACATTTTTGAAGCTGAAGTTATTTCTTGGACATGATTGTTCCAAGACAAAAAAAATTGCAAAGGTTTTATACACAGTTATCTTCCAAGCTTCCTTTGCCTTTCTAAAGGAGTGCTGCATTGTCGGATTGCCAACACTGAAGAAGACCTGATTTAATGGAGCTCATTGCTAATCAAGGTGGCAGCTTGCCCTCTTAGGTCATAATACTAGGAACAGGGAGTTGTTCCTAGTATTGTGGCCAATATATATCCCTCAACTCCGATCATCACCACATCATGGCAGTACTTGGAGTGGTATGGTGGCTCAGTGGTTAACACTGCTGCCTCAGAACACCAGGAACATGGATTCAATGCCAGTCTCAGTAAACATTGTTGAGTCTGCACATTTTCCCTGGGACTATCTGGATTTGCTGCCACAGTCCAAAGATGTGCCGGTTCGGTAGATTGGCCACGTTAAATTGCCCATAGTGTCCAGGGTTGTGTAGGTTAGATGGATTAGCCATGGGAAATATGGAGTTACAGGGATGGGGTGGGCCTGGGTGGGATACTCTTCGGAGGGGCAGTGTGGACTTATGCTGAATGGACTCTTTCTGCACTGTTCGGATTCTTTGACCTGTAGGTTTGGGGATCCTGTTATGGTCACCATCTTCCTATAACTACACTTGAAAAATAGTCCAATGACTGCAAATGGATTAGTATATGTTGAGGTCAAGAAAGATTTTTTTTCTCATGGGATGTGGATGTTGCTGATGGGCCAGCATTGCTGATCCCTCGTTGGGCTTGAGAAGGTGACAGTTAGCTGCCGTCTTGAACCTCTGTAATCCAGTTGCTGCAGGTGAACCCACAATTCAAGTATGCCTGTCCTTCTGACCTAGTACATTCTTCTTTCCCATCACCAAAAGACTTGTGGCATTTTTCCTTCCACTTGTACATGAAAAAGAGGGCTACATATCTGAGTTGATTAAGCAACTATGTAGATTCCAATAAAGGTAACACGTGAACTAAGTACCCGAGTTTCCTCAGAAAATTATATCTACTTGTAATTTAAATTAAGTCAGTTGTTTAATTACCTATCACTGTCAGTGAGGCTGGCTTGGATTTAACAGCGCCTGCAATGTTACGAGCTTGACACAAATATTGCCCAGCCTGTTGTGGTTGAAGGTCCCTTAACACAAGAGAACTGTGATAACCATGTGTCTTCACATCTAAAAGAGAGCCATTATGATACCTGCATAGACAGGAGTGGAGGAGAGGTTTAAAGGAGAGAAACACAAGAATCTAAATCAAACAGAAAAACACAATGCAATCCAAGGATTCCAAATTCCCATGGCTGTCTTTGACCTGGGTCAGATTGGACAGCTCTGGAATCAAAAAATAATTTAAAACACAGGGCAGGAGGCCATTCATTCCACTGAGTCCATTCTGACTTTCCATAGATGAATCCATGTTGGGTGTTAGTGTCAGAACAGGTAGATTGGTGGGGGATAGGCACATCGTTGAAGGTGGGGTTGGAGGAGCCTTGTTGAAGGTGGACCTTGTTGAGAAGTGTGAGAGTAGCAAGAAGCCTATTTCTATGTATTACCATTTTACTAGCATATTACCTCACATCATTTCTATTAGTGTTCACCCACAGAGTGGAAAGAAACTAGTCAGCAACAGTTCCTGCCAAAGAGGTCAGAGTGGGCTTGCCACCTGCTCCTTAGAACTTCCAGCCTGGTGTCAACAGTCCCCAACATCTCAGGGCATATTTCATGGGCAGTGACCTTGCTAGGGAGGTTGGCATTGGATTTTACCAGCCTTACAACGTTCTCATGGTATATCTCCAACTCACTTAGAATACAGTTCTTCATTTCAACATTGCATTTTGGAGCTCATTGATACCATTCATTGTAATGTTGCTGCCAGACTCCATTGCAGGAATAGGCATCTGGTGCATTGCAGCAAGGTACCCTTGACAAAAAGCGCCTGGATCCAAACTGTTAACTCTTTTTTTCTCACCACAGCTACTGCCGGATTTGCTGAGTTTTTGTGTGTTTCAGATCTCCACCACCTATACTTCTTTGTTTTATTTGTATTTAATTCACTGTCGCATCTCTTTGAGGTATGTCTAACTTGAAGAAGTTCTACTCCTCTTATTGACAAGATTTCTGTTTAATCTGTCTCCTTATTCTACTGATCTATTCACTCCATTCGCCCCAAGTCTGCATCATCCAGATAAATACCATCTTAGCTGATATCAGTTATGAAGAAGGGTCATTCAAACTGTAATGCTAACTCTGATTTTTCTGCACAGATGGTGCTGCGTTTCTCAAACAATTTCAGTTTTTGTGGTTTCTCAGCTCAGGGGCAACAGGGTGGCTCACTGGTTAGCACTGCTGCCTCACAGCACCAGGGACCTGGTTTTGATACTAGTCTCAGGCGACTGTCTGTGTGGAGTTTGCACGTTCTCCCTGTGTCTGCATGGGTTTCCTCCCATAATCCAAAGATGTGCAGGTTAAGTGGATTGGCCATGCTAAATTGCCCATAGTATTCAGGGATGTGTAGATAAGGTGCATTAGTCAGGGGTAAATATAGGATAATAGGATGGAAGTGGGTCTGGGTGGGTTACTCTTCAGAGAGTCAGTGTGGACTTGTTGGACCAAAGGGCCTGTCTCTACACTGTAGGGCTTCTAGAACTCTTGCTAGCACTAACTATTTTCACACTTACTTGGATGCTCAAGTGACTGTATCTTGCCTTGCTTATTTGCACTTTGCCACCTCATTCAGAACTTAAAGCCTTACAGTACTTCCCTCTTTGCTTGCCTTTTAAGGTAGCCACAAAGTCTGCCAATTAGTCCTAGTTGTCAGCAAGGATCATTCAAGGATTGAACATATTGCTGTATGGTAATGTGCTTTATCAACATCACACCTGTGGCAGGTGCCAGCAGCTTACAGAACAAACACACTGCATTGGGCAGTGACCTACAGCCATCTCTCAAAGTTTAAGGGGAGTAGACCTCGGTCAAGTTAAGCGGGAGTGTCATTGGTCAGGGAAGTCCAGAAGCTTGGTCACAGTCTGTCAGCCAATTTGTAGTAGTCTGTTTCAGAGACTCAGTACCATTCAGGGAGTGGGCCATAGCCAGTCCTGCAGGTCCAGTGCAATCAGTCCAGGGAGTGTGAGAGATCAGTCAGGGGTCTGGTCACTCAGAACAATCTTATCATGAAGTACTTGTAGATAATTGTACCTTGCAATTCTCAAATGTGTTTTTTAAAAGGGGATAATACAGGAGAGTGAGGGGGAGATGGAATATCACACCTTCTGATGCGAAGGAAGCTTAAAAATAATAACCCTTCAAAATAAACAGATTGGACTGTGATCTTGGGACTACAATGATAACAAGGGCTTGATGACTCTCTGCTCAATAGAAAACCATGTTCTATGGATTATTATCCAAACTTTGTGTATCCTTCAAAGGAAAAAACACAAGGAAATGGGTTAAAGTGCCAGTTTTAACTTTAGTGGAGGGTAATTGTGGGAGTGAACATCTCACATGTACCAGTCTTGGTACACCATCTCACAGTGGAAGACATCCAGCAGTGTACCAGAACTTCAAGACGTCATGGGGCAGAGTTGAGTGTAGTGGCCATCTCTAAGGAGATTATGTTGGGGAAGCTGACGAGTTTGAAAGTGGATAAAACACCCTTAATATAATGGACAAAAGCTGGGGTTTCTGAAGAAGATAGCTGAGGAGATTGTGAATGCATTTGTAGTGATCTTTCAGGAAAATGGTTAATCTAACATCCCTGTTTAAGAGATGAGGGAGGCTGGAGATGGGAAATTAGGCCAAATAGCCTGATCTCAGTTGTTGATAAGATTTTAGAGTCCCTCATTAAGGATGAGATTGAAGAATACTTGTTAAGTGCATGGTAAAATAGGACTGAATCAGCACAACTTCATCAAGGGGAGGTCATGCCAGACAAATCTGTTGGAATTCTTTGAGGAGTTAATAAGCATGTTAGACAAAGGAGAGGCAATGGACATGGTCTGCTTGGATCTCCAGAAGGCCTTTGACAAGGTGCCACACAGGAGGTTACTAAATTAGCTAGGGGCCCATGGTTTTAGCTGCAAGCTGCTGGCATGGATAGAGGATTAGTTGACTGGCAGAAGACAGAAGTGGGAATAAAGGGGTCTTTTTTAGATGACAGCTGGTGACTAGTGGAATTCCGCAGAGTTTGGTGTTGGGTCCATAACTATTCATGGAAGTTTGTAAATGACATGTGATGGAGGGGCAGGCTGTTTTGAGGAGGCGGGAAGGCTGCAGAAGATAATGGGCAGGCTAGGACAATGGACAAAGAAGTGGCAGAGTGAATACAATGTGGGAAGGTGTGAGGTTATGCACTTTAGTAGGAAGGAAAGAGGTGGGAAAAGACTTCAGAAAGTGGAAAGGGACTTGGGAGTCCTAGTCCAGGATTCACTTAAGGTTAACACACAGGCTGAGTTGGCAATTAGGAAGGCAAATGAAATGTTAGCATTTATTTCAAGAAGGTTGGAATACAAAAGCAGAGATGTACTGCTGAGGCTGCATAAGGCTCTGGTCAGACTGCATTTGTAAGCTCTGTATCTAGGGATTTCTGTATCTAGGGATTTCTGTACTCACCTTGGAGATCCAGAGGAGGTTTGCAAGAATGATCCTAGGAATGAAGAGCTTCTCATATGAGGAGTGGTTGAGGACTCTCAGTCTGTACTCTGCAGTTTAGAAGGAATGATGAGGGGAGCGATCTAGATAGAGGGGACATGGAGAAGATGTTTCTACCAAAATAGAAGTGACCAGGACCTGAGGGCACAGCTTCAGAGTAAAGGGATGACACTTTAGAACTGAGATGAGGAGGAATTTCTTCAGCCAGAGGATGGTGAATCTGTGGAACTCATTACAGCGGAGGGCTGTGGAGACCAAGTCATTGAATGAATTTAAGACAGAGATAGAGTTAATAACAGGATCAAAGATTACAAAGAGAAGATAAGAGAATGAGGTTGAGAAACATATCAGGCATGAACAAGTTGCAAAGCCCTATCAATGGGCCATACAGCCTAATTCTGCTCCTATATCTGGGGGTCTTATGGAGCATAAGTGTACTGTGGTGGTCACAGTTGAAGATCTATCCCCGAGTTACATTTGTGATGTAGTTAACAGAATTTTCTCACTCAGGGAGCTACAAATCAGTTAACAAAGGGAAATCTTAACAAAAGGACTCTCAGTCGGAATGTTGAATTCTATCATGGTCAAAAGTAATTTGAACTACAGATTTTCAGTTAAACTAGTGATTGTGAAACTTACTGTTCAGCTGCCAACTTCAACACCACCAGTAGCCTTAACTGCAACAGCCTCTATGTTCAACGTTCCATTCTTTGCAAACAATTCAGAGGCTCTTCCATATATATTTTTTAGACTTTCTGGACTTGCACCTTAATTCTAATTGATGTGTATGTGTGTTACTAAGTCATTGTTATCTGTTGAAAATCTGGTTAAACTGAATCAATTTAAAGCATAAGTTCATTTGGTTCTGGGAGAAAGTTATCCACAAAGGAAGGGATCCTTTTCAAATTAATCTTGTTGTAACCTATTGAGATTGTGGGTGAATAAAGAAGGAACCAATTCATCCCTCCTCACCCGGGAGCTAACCTGTCTGGAACTGAAGTCAACTGGAGTCTTCATCTTGGATCTGGTTGTAACAGTGGCCACAGCTGACCTGGTGCACAGCTAGTCTTTTTAAATATAGTGTCAGTGGCAAAAATCCCAAAGGAGCAGGCGGTGGTGAGTCCACCACATATGAGTGATACAGTGTGAGTGCGATACTTTAAAGATATGGTACAGGCATACATATGTTGAGCTGTGCAGGATTGTGTCGGATGATTTGCCAGAGCTCACAGAGAGAAATCTACATAAAATTCCCTGAAATTGACACTTGGCTGATTTTAGTAAAATTCAGCTGTAATCCAAAGACAATCAAAATAAGCAAGATGGAGGAATGAAAACTTAAACCAAATGTGAATTTAACTCCTGAAGACCCCTGATGGGGAGACCATGGTATAATGGTAATGTCACTGGATTTATAATCAATTGCCAAGGCTAATGGCCCTTGGATATCAATTTGAATTCCAGTTGGCAGATGGTAACATTTGAATTCAATTAAAATAAAACCTCACCTAATGCGGAATACTTAGCCTCTGTCAGAAGGACCCATCAGTTTACTAATGTCCTTTAAAAAAAAGTTGACTCTTCGCTGCCCTCTGGAATGGACTAGGGTGTGAATATGAAGCATGTGTTATGGACTAGGCCAGATCACTCAAACCATTCTTAAGCACACAGCCCTAGACTTAACTTTGTAACTTGTTTTGGTAAATGTACAGTGAAATTTATCCAGAGTAGGTTGACTACTGGATTTTAAAACAGACAAAAAATGAATTAACAAAATTAGGCAATGAAGAACAAAGAACAGAATAAAGAACCCTTACAGAGCTCAACCTATCCAGCTAGACTTAATTATGCTGTTCTGAATACACACAGCAAATAAGCCCATTCAGCAAACTCCCTTTAAAACCCAGTATAAATGGAACACATGCTTACAGGTTGAAGTTGAAGGGCAGAAAGAGAGAGAGAGTTTCCACACAGCTCCCTGATGAACTTTCCAGTTCAAGACTGAACTAAAACTACTCAGTTCAGCTCAGCTAGCTAAAGAGCTGACCACTCCCGTTTCATTATACAGGTCACTTCTAAAGCATGACCACTCTGGCTTGAAGTCTCATCTGTTTACATATAAACAAAAGGCCTCAAAATCATTTTCATCTCTGTACCAAACCAGACTGATCAGAGTCCAACCTGGTTTATTGCCCCTCTGAAAAAAATTCAAGGACAGAGTCTCCTTGAGCCAAGGAATGGCTTTAGGAAGAAAAGGGACTACTTTGTGACACATGAACAAAATAGGTACACGTGAAAGACGATGGAGAAATCTAACAACTTTAGGGAAGTTTAGTAAAGGAAAGAGAAAAAAAAAACAGGGAGCCTAGGGTCGGGGTTAATAATAATGAGGTGTCCATTTTTAAATGATGGTGGCCTATTACATCATAATTAATATTAGGACAATCGTTGAATTCATTCACAGGAGTAGGGTATCACTGACTAGGCCAATAGTTATTGCCCATTCCAAATTGCCCAGAATAGGTTAAAAGTGACTCACATTGCTGTGGGTGTGGCATCACATATAGGCCAGACCAGTTAAGAATGCAGCTTCCTTCCCTAAAGGACATTAGTGAACCCATTGGGTTTTCCAACAATCAGCAATGATTTCATGGTCATCATTAGACTCTTAATTCCAGATATTTATTGAATTCAAATTCCACCATCTGCCACGGCAGGATTATGAACTGGGTTCCAGTAATGTTCTGGATTAGTGGTGCTGGAAGAGCACAGCAGTTCAGGCAGCATCCAAGTAATGTTACCTAGTTCCCTGGATTAACAGTCCAGCACTAATACCATTAGGTCATTGCCTCTCCACAATGCAACATTGGATGATATTTATCCCTCTTTGAAGCCTACCTTCTGCTTCCAACCCAAGAAACAATGATGAAAGGAAGTTGCATCCTGGTTCTAGTATTCATACAGAGCGAGTTGAGAAGATTTGTAGCTCATTTGAGGTTCTGGATGTAGGTTTGCTCACTGAGCTGGAAGGTTCATTTTTAGACATTTCATCACCATACTAGGTGACATCATCAGTGAGCCTCTGGATGAAGCAGTGGTGGCATGGTCCACTTTCTATTTGTGTTTAGGTATTTATGTCCTAAAAACATAAATAGAAAGCAGGCCGTACCACCAGTGCTTCATTTGGAGGCCCACTGATATTGTTACCTCGTATGGTGATAAAACGTCTAAAAATGAACCTTCCAGCTCAGTGAGCAAACCTACATCCATTCATACACAGCCTCACAGATCTGAGAATAAATATTTTCATGTAGAATGAAGCCAATTCACAGTCTGATCCTTCAATTATTCATTGTTCCTAAACCTCAAATCAATTCTCAATACAGAGGACTGTGACCCAAGAACTTTTCAGCTCAAGACAAAGATGCTGCCTCCATGGTGAAACCAACACAGAGAATGCTTTGTGTTCATGCTTTCAGTCCAGAATGGCTCTTCTTCAGTTCTGAAGAAATGTTAACGGCATTTCTCTCACTACAGATCCTGAGTTTCTCCAGCCTTTTCTGTTTGTATCATAAGTTCAACAAATGTTGGCATACAGTCATAGTACTTCCAGCATTTTCAGTTTTTATTTCAGAATTCAACCATCTGCAGTACTTTTTTTTATGCTGTTACTCCTGGTTCCTAAAAACAGTAGGTGGAAGGAATTAGCACGCTGGAAATCTCTGTTAACATTGACCTCTATGACAAAATGGCACCATTTTGAGTTGAGCTCTCAAATCCTCCATGCTGGTGACTGCATTCTTACCTCCCTCACCTCCATCACACCCACAAAATGCTCTAGTGCATCTAGTGTCTACTGCATCCGTGTATTTACTTCACCATTAGTGGCTCTGCTTAAGATCCATTTTTAACTTTAAAAAATTATGGGATAAGGGCATTGTTGGTTAAGGCAGCATTTATTGCTCATCCCTAATTGCTCAGAGAGCAGTTAAGAGTCAACTACTATGCTATTGGTCTGGAGTCATGCAGGCCAGCCCAGGTAGGGAATAAAGGTTTCCTTCCCTCAACGGCATTCATGAACCAGGTGAGTTTTTTTCTGACGAGCAACAATAATTCCAGCTTTTTAAAAATTGAATTCAATTCCACCATCAGTTGTGGTGGGATTTGAACTGGGGTCTCCATCTTAACAGTCCAGTAATAATGCCACTAGGCCATTGCCTCCCATCCAATTTGGGTAAGATAGAGAGTTTACAGAGATATGGAGGGAGGAGGGCATGAAGAGTTAAAAGCACACATTAGAAATTTACCTAAAAAGGATTCTTACCAGAAGTACTTGTCTGGTGGGGGATTACACTGAACTTTGCAGCAGAAAGTCACACTTTGTCCCTCATGTCTGACTTTGTTTGATGGATGTTTCCTGATATATGGTTTCTCTGTAATGTACAAAGATCAAGATTTAGCAAAGATTGAACAATCACAGTAAGTTGTATTTAGTCCTAGAATGAACATTTCTTCAATTGCTGGTTACACAAATTGACTCAGATACCTCGTACAGATCTTCCAGCTCCTTCTCTGGCCAAACTAAGGAAGCTTAAACATATTTAAAATAAATAAGTATGCAAAGATAAGCTTTTTTTAATTATTCTGGGGTGTGAGCATCACTGGCTATGCTACTTACTGACCATCCTGGATTGCCAGAGTGCAGTTAAGAGTCAGCCACATTACTGTGGGTCTGGAGATTCTTTCCCCAAAGGACATTAGTGAGCTAAATGTCAATTGTTGTGGGAAAAATAACAATGGTTTCACGGTCATCATTAAAATATCGAATCCAGATTTTTACTAAATTCAAATTCCACTATCTGCTGTGGCAGGATTCCAATCCCTGTCTTGGAGTATTGCCTGAGCCTCTGGATTACTCATCAAGTGAGAATACCACTAGACCATCACCTTCCCAATGTGAGAAGTTTAATTAATTTTAGAAACCAACAAAGTATTACAAAAAATAAGATAATGAGCAAGAAAAAACAGTAAGAGTTTATTCAAGTATTTAAATAGGAAAAGAGTAAGGCGAGGATGGAAACAGAATACAAGAGCAGGAGCAGGCCATTTGGCCCTTTGAGTATGCTCTAACATTCAGCACATCAAGGCCAAACATTCAACTCAGCATCCTGTTCTCTTTTTCTACCCTCCATATCCTTTGATCCTTTTGGTCCTAAGAACTAATATCTAGATTTTATTCAATGTCTTCAATGTTTTGGCTTCAATAGTTTCCTATAGCACAGAATTCCACAGGCTCGTTGCTACTTGGGTGAAGAAAATTCTCCTCACCTCAGTCCTAAAAGATCTCCTTTTATCCTAAGACTGTGACCCCTGATTCTGGACTCCTCAGTCGTTAAGAACCTGCTTCCTGCATCTACTGTATCAAATCTTGATAGAATTTTATAGGTTTATGAGATTTCCCTCATTCTTCTAAACTCGTGATGTAGTCCTAACCAATCAATTGTTCCCCATTTGTCAGGCCAATCATCCCCAGAATCAGTCTGGGAAACCTTCGTTCCAGTCTTTCTGTAGCAAGGACATCCTTCCTCAGAAGCTGTACACAATACTCCAGGTGTGGTCTAATCAATGCCCTGTAACAGCTACAACTATAAACCTTTATTGCTGTACTCAAATCCTCTCACTGTGAAAAATCAACATACCATTTGCCTTCTTCCCCTAATTGCTGCACCTACATTGTTACCTTCAGCGACTAATGTGCAAGGACATCCAGGTCTTGTTGCACCTTCTCTCCTTTCCCAATCTATCGCTGTTCAGATAATATAACTGCCTTCCTGTTCCTGCTATCAAATTGGGTTACCCCACATTTATTCACATTATGCCATATCTGTCAGGTACTTGCTGATTCATTTAGCTTGTCCAAATCACACCAAAGCATTTTTGCATTGTTATCGACTAGGCCAGACCACTTAAAACATTCTTAAGCAGGCAGCCCAAACTGTAACTTTGCAACTTGTTTCAGTAAGTGTACACTGAAAATTATCCGCAGTAAGTTAGCTAGGTTGACTGCCAGGTTTTAAAACAGACAAAACTTTATTCACAAAATTATGGAATTAAACACAAAGAACAGCATCTAGAATATCCATAGAACTGAGACTATCCTCAACTAGACTTAATTATGCTGTTCCAAATATACACAACAGTCCCAATAAACAAACCCCTTAAGCACAGAGCAAACAGTGAAACAAAGGCTTACAGGTCGAAGTTAGAAAGGCAGAGGAGAGAGAGTTTAGTAGCCTGTTTCCACACAGCTCCACTGCTGAACTGACTAACTTAACTCCAGTTTCTAGGACTGAACTGTTCAGCTAGAGAGCTAGCCATGCCCCCTTGTCTTACACAGGTTATTTGTAAATACATAAAGCTTTTGCCGAAAGTCTCATCTGTTTATGTATAAACAAAAAGGCCTCGCGATACCCTTTTATCTCTGAACCAAATCCAGCCATTTTGCAGCCCCCTGAGAAAAACCACGGACACAGTATCCTTGAGAAAAGGAACAGCTTTTAGAAAAAAAGTACCAGCTTTGTGACAGCATCCTCCAGCCTTTTTTGTCACTCACAAACCTGGAGATACAACATGTAGTTTCCTCATCAAAATCATATATTGTGAATATCTGGGGTCCAAACACTGATCTGTACAATACCCCACTAGTCGCTGGCTACTACTCAGAAGAACACCTTAATATTCCCGGTCTACCAGTTCTCTATCTTTCCAGTACACAATCCCCAATTCAATGCACTTTAATTTTACACAATAATCTCTTCTGTAGGACCTCATTTAAAGCCTTCTGAAAGGCTAAGTTAAACCAAATCCACTGGCTTCTCCTTATCTACTCTACTTGTCACGTCCTCAAAAATATCTAGCAGATTTGTCAAACATGACTTCCTCTTCATAAATCCTTGCTGACTTTGTCCGATCCTTTCAATGCTTTCCAAGTGCTCTGCTATGGCATCTTTTGTAATGAAGTCTAGTAGTTTTTTGCCAGTACCGGTGACAGGCTGATCTGTCTATAGTTCATTGCTTTCTATTTGCCTTCCTTCTGAAATACTGGGGTTTCATTACCTTCTAATCCATAAAGAACTCTTGCAGAGTCTATGCAATTTCCAGAGTCTATGCAATTTTGGAAGATGACCATTACTGCAGGTCCCTTAAAGAGGAATTAATAATGGGAAACAAAGAAATGATTGAAGCATTGAGCAGTACCTTATGTCTTTTTTCACCATAGAAGGAAGTTCAAGAACACCCGGAAATCAGGAATAAAGGAATGGAGCAATGTGAAATGTCCACAATCACTTAGAAAAAGTGATGGAAAACTATTAGATCTAAAGGCTATCTTGGCTTCTGACCTGATCGATTTTATTCCGAAGAATCGTAAAAAAAAACTGGCTGCAGAAATAACAGATGCAATGGTGTCATCTTCCAAAATTCCTGAGATTCTGGAAAGGTCTCTACAGATTGGAAAATTGCAGAAACAATAACTCTATTCAAGAAAGGTGGTAAACAGAAAGCAATAAACTACAGATCAGTTTACCTAATAGCTTCATTAGAAAAATATTGGAGTCTACTCTCAAGGAGGTTTTAGGATGCATTTGGAAATCATAATACTAATCAGGCAGAATCAACGTGGTTTTGTGAAAGGAAGAGCATGTTTGACTAATTTAGCATCTTTAAAGGGAGCAATAAGGAAGGCATATAAAGGGGAAACTGTAGATATGACGAAGTTGGATTTCCAAAAGGCATTTGATAATGGTGCTACACTGAAGGTTATTTCACAAAATAAGAAGTTATAATGTCAAGTGAAGGGGCCTCACTTATTTACAATTGTTAATAACTTGGAGTAAGGAAGTGACAGTATGGAAGTTAAATTTATAGATGACAAAGGTTGATAGGAAAGTAAGTTATCAAGGGAATGTAAGAGATCTACAAAAGATAAATGGAATGTTCCCTTCATATCAAAAGGGAATGAAGTATAAACATAGCAAAGTTTTGCTAAAACTATACAAGGTATTAGTCAGACCACAGCCAGGATCCTCAGAAACAAATCGGAGTAACTAAAAGGATGATGTGCTTTGATCAGGAGGCAGGTAAATAGGGTGTAGGTTTACTTGCTGAGCTGTAGGTTTGATATCCAGATGTTTCATTACCTGGCTAGGTAACATCATCAGTGGCGACCTCCAAGTGAAGTGAAGCTGTTGTCTCCTGCTTTCTATTTATATCTTTCTCCTGGATGGGGTTCCTGGGGTTTGTGGTGATGTCATTTCCTGTTCGTTTTCTGAGGGGTTGATCGATGGCATCTAGATCTATGTGTTTGTTTATGACGTTGTGGTTGGAGTGCCAGGCCTCTAGGAATTCTCTGGCATGTCTTTGCTTAGCCTGTCCCAGGATAGATGTGTTGTCCCAGTTGAAGTGGTGGCTTTTTTGCATCTGTGGTGTAGGGCTACGAGGGAGAGAGGGTCGTGTCTTTTTGTGGCTAGCTGGTGTTCGTGTATCCTGGTGGCTAACTTTCTTCCTGTTTGTCCTACTTAGTGTTTGTGGCAGTCCTTGCATGGAATTTTTGTAGATGACATTGGTTTTGTCCATGGGTTGTACTGGGTCTTTTAAGTTTGTTAGTTTTTGTTTGAGTGTGTTGGTGGGTTTGTGTGCTACTAGAATTCCGAGGGGTCTTAGTAGTCTGGCTGTCATTTCTGAAACTTCTTTGATGTATGGTAAGGTGGTTAGGGATTCTGGCTGTGTTTGGTCTGCTTGTCATGGTTTGTTCTTGAGGAATCTGCGCACTGTATTTTTTGAGTATCCGTTCTGCTCGAATAGGTAAATAGGCCGCCAATGAATTTGGAGTTGAATACTTCCTTGCAAGTATCTAGGGAAATATGATCAGGAGAGTCTGGATGTCGGCAAAAGCACTGCTACCGCTCTTAGTGCACAGTAAAAGCTGACAAATGTACTTACTGGCTCTCATCGCCCTCAACAACAACTCATGATCACAGCAAATCCATTCTTTAGTTACTCCAATTTGTTTCTGAGGTCCCTGGCAGTATTCACAATATTCTAGCTATGTCTGATTAATACTTTGTGTAGTTTTAGCAAAACCTTCCCATTTTTATACTCCATTCCCTTTTGATAAGAAGAGAACATTCATTTGCCTTTTATAAACTTTTTAAATCTCATGATAACTTACTTTCCTTTCTATCTTTGTCAGCTTTCCAAGTTTCTGATTGCTCTGTAAGAGCATGCTTTCAATTTGTTAATTAAATTCCTCAACCTCTACATGGTTCACTCAAATGTCTTTGGTACCCACTGTTTTAAAGAAGGAGGAAGGCAGTTTGATAATTTGGGGTCCTGCTGTTCATATTTAATCCTTTACCTCCTTTAATTTGAGGGGCATTGTTTCAGTAAACTAGAAGTTAATTGTTTTAACATTTTGAGCTGTGAGGCCAATTGCAGCCTATGCGAAAATGATCTTAATTTGCGTTCTCACTTTTACTGTCTTCCCTTCTCTTTCACATCTTTGGGTTATCAGTTTTATCATGATTTTATTATTCTACAGCATATGTGAGGAATAAGAGAATGATCAGGGAGAAGGTAGGGCCGATCAGGGATAACGGAGGGAACTTGTGCGTGGAGTCTGAGCAGATAGGGGAGGCACTAAATGTGTTTTTTGCTTCGGTTTTCCCGAAGGAAAAGGACCTTGTTGTGAATGAGAACTTTGAGGAGCTGGGATACAGGCTTGATCAGATCAAGATTGATGAAGTTGATGCGCTGGAAATTTTGAAAAACATCAAGATCGATAAGTCCCCAGGGCCAGACCAGATTTATCCTAGGCTGCTCCAGGAAGCAACAAAGGAGGTTGCTAAGCTGCTGGCGAGGATATTTGCCTCCTCACTCTCCACAGGAGTCATACCAGAGGATTGGAAGGAGGCGAATGTTGTTCCTCTTTTCAAGAAGGGGAATAGGGAAATCCCTGGCAATTACAGACCAGTCAGTCTTGCATCTGTGGTCAGCAAAGTTTTGGAAAGAATTCTGAGGGATAGGATTTATGACTATTTGGCAAAGCATAGTGTGATTAAAGGCAGTCAGCATGGCTTTGTGAGGGGCAGGTCATGCCTCACAAATCTTATTGAGTTCTTTGAGGAGGTGATGAGACAGGTCGACGAAGGTCGAACAGTGGATGTGGTGCATATGGACTTCAGCAAGGCATTTTATAATGTTCCCCAAGGTAGGCTCATTTATAAAGTCAGGAAGTATGGGATACAGGGAGATTTGGCTATCTGGATTCAGAATTGGTTGGCTGACAGAAGGCAGAGAGTGGTTGTAGATGGAAAGTATTCTGCCTGGAGGTCAGTGTTGAGTGGGGTCCCGCAGGGCTCTGTTCTTAGGCCTCTGCTCTTTGTAATTTTTATAAATGACTCAGATGAGGAGGTTGAGGGGTGGGTTAGTAAATTTGCAGATGACACAAAGGTTGGAGGTGTCATCGATAGTATAGAGGGCTACTGCAGGCCGCAGCATGACATAGACAGGATGCAGAGCTGGGCTGAGAAATGGCAGATGGAGTTCAACCTGGATAAATGTGAAGTGATGCATTTTGGAAGGTCGAACTGGAATGCTGAATATAGGATTAAAGACAGGATTCTTGGCAGTGTGGAGGAACAGAAGGATCTGGGTGTGCAAGTACATAGATCCCTCAAAGTTGCCACCCAAGTAGATCGGATTGTTAAGAAAGCATATGGTGTTTTGTCTTTCATTAACAGGGGGATCAAGTTTAAGAGCTGTGAAGTTTTGCGACAGCTCTACAAGTCCCTGGTGAGACCACACTTGGAATATTGTGTCCAGTTCTGGTCACTCTACTATAGGAAAGATACAGAGGCTTTGGAGAGGTTGCAAAGGAGGTTTACCAGGATGCTGCCTGGACTGGAGGGCTTGCCTTATGAAGAAAGGTTGAATAAGCTCAGACTTTTCTCTCTGAAGAGAAGGAAGAAGAGAGGAGACCTGATCGAGGTGTACAAAATAATGAGAGGAATAGATTGACTAGTATGAGGGGTCATAGTTTTAAGATATTAGGAGAAGGGTATAGAGGAGACATCAGAGGTAGGTTCTTTACACAGAGTTGTGAATGCATGGAATGCGTTGCCAGTTATGGTGGTGGAAGCAGAGTCATTTGGGAAATTTAAGCGACTGCTGGACATGCACATGGAGAGCAGTGAGTTGAGGGGTGCGTAGGTTAGGTTAGGTTATTATATTTTACATTAGGAGTAAACCTTGGCACAACATCGTGGGCCAAAGGGCCTGTTCTGTGCTGTATTTTTCTATGCTCTATGTTCTATGTACAATATTTAGATATCTCTTACTCTGGTCCTAAGTAGGTAAAACACCACTCAGAATTCTCAATCAGGATAAGGATGCTATCCACCCCCCAACAACATTGTTTGTATTTTTCTCCTCCCCATTAAACTACCTTAGTTTGTTGTTTGTCCGAACTATAATCTTCCAGCCACCTTACCCTCTCACCATCAACCTGCCACCCTATGCCCACAGACACTTACATACTTATTTTCTCTCAGCAGCTGTTAAAAAGCTTTGAGAGTTTTAAACTGCATTTAGCTCTTGGGATACAATAACCATTGCTGTAAAAAGGGGTGTCACTTCTGTAAAAATTCACTCTGATGGTCTCTATGTACTTTGTTGCACTGTGTCTTTATCAATGGGCATATCACTGAGAGTGGGACTCGGATTCACACTAAAGGGCAAGAAGATAACTTTCTCCACTTGGGAACTTGCCAATTTTGCCAGTCTCAATATCAAATCCAACAAAATCTAAGGGCAAGAAGAACCTTCTCTTATGTCCTTACCCCAACCTCACATACCAGGCCTTATTATCACACAGTCTGCTATTACACACAACTCAGTATTAGGCACTTACTGACCCATTAGTAGTTATTCATTCTTCTCGGCCAATTGTTTTCCACTCCTTTATCTGTCCAACTGTTCTTCTCTATCTTTGGACTTATCTCCATCTATTGTTTACTTTCTCCTTCCTTCTACCCTATCTTCTGCATAAAACTAACTTTTTTTCATCTACTATCTGAGGAAGGGTCACTGGACTGAAATGTTAACTCTGACTTCTCTTCAGAGGCTGCCAGACCTGCTGAACTTTTCCAGCAATTTCTGTAACATTTTGTCAGCTCTCTCCACCAATCCCCTCCTCCACCACCTTCTCTATATTGTGCCAGTGGTGTACAGGAGGCTGCCAGGTATAAGGTTGAGATGTAGAAAGCAATTAATTTTATCCAGGATTAAGGCCAGACCTTTCACAGCCTTCATTATTCATTATACAGACCTCATTGTGGGATCCCAGTGGGATGACTACTTTGACCCAATGATAAAACTGCCCTCCAGAAATACGGAGTCTGATCCAGATTGAAAGATTTAGACCCAATGTGGAATACATTTCACGGTTTTGTGATTAATGAGGTACAGCGCAATTTGAACAATTTCTATTTTGAGAAATAATTTACCAGATCTCTTGAGTTTCACTTCAATGGTAGATATTTTGCTGTTGTTTATGCTCAGTGTATGAAGCACAGTTCCATAATGTGACTTCATAATTTTTAACACAGTTTTGCCATCAGGGCAAAGACCAGGAATCCTGAACTTTCCCTTTTCATCACAGACTGTCAGGATTTGGTCAGAGTCTCCCCACAGCTGGACAGTTGCCTGGGAGGCTGGAGCGCCATCTTGAAGATGTACAGAACCGTGGAGTAGATGCTCTTCGCACATACATCGACTGCACTCTGCATTTACACGACCCATTGTGCATCTCAGTTTACAACCTGCAACACAGTTTAATGCTTGATATTCCTCATTGAAACAACTCTGTATCAATACAAAATGATCAGCACATTCAAAACAATTTGCAAATTTTCATATTTTCTACAGCGGAGTCTGATATGCTGCCAAAAGCAATGAGGAGATTCCCATTAGATCTCCAAATTCATTCTTTTCAATAAAAGGAAGTCAATTGCATTGTTTACTGGGATAAAGATAAAGAAAGAATTCTATCCTCGGTCAATATTCCCTCAGGACTAGAGAAATATGGCAATGCCACAGCAGTTGTTCCACTCGGACAGTAAAACAGACAGACCAGAGAGTTCCCTTTAACATGCATGGGAGCCTGACTACACAACAAACACATTGAGGCCATATGGTGCAGACCTAACAGACGCACCATCAGAGAGTCAGCCTTTCTTTAATACTAAAAATATGCTATAACACCAGGTTATAGTCCAATAGATTTGTTTGGAAACACTAGCTTTTGAAGTGCTGCTCCTTCATCAGGTGGTTGTGCAGTATAACATCATTAGACACAAAATTTATAGCAAAAGGGTTACAGTGTCATGGAGCTGTAATGATATATTAAGCAAATTTAGATTAAGTCTTTCATCTTTTAGAATGGAATAGGAGAGTTTCAGTTCTTTAATATGTAAATCCCAGAACTCCTTTTAAGTTACATTCTCAAGATAGAACGTTAGTGCAGCACAGGCCTTTCAATCCTCGATGTTGCGTTGACCTGTAAAATTAATCTGATGCTCATCTAACCTACACCATTTCATTATTATTCATATGTCCAATGCCCATTTAAATGCCCTAATGTTGGCGAGTCTACTACTGTTGCAGGCAGGCCATTCCACCCCCCTCCTATTCTGAGTAAAGAAACTACTACTAATATCTGTTCTAAAACTATCACCCCTCAATTTAAAGCTATGTCCCTTCATGTTAACCTTTACCATCCAAGGAAAAAGGCCCTCACTGTCCACCCTAACTTAACCGAGACACATAAGATAATCAGAGGGTAAGTCACCTTTCAACCTACTTCTCTCCAACGAAAACAGCCTCAGTTCCCTCAGCCTTTCCTCATAAGACTTTCCTTCCATACCAGGCAACATCCTACTAAACCTCTTGAGGCTTTTCCAAATCCTTCCTATAATGCAGTGACCAGAACCACACACAGTATTCCAGATGTGGTCTTACCAGTGTCTTGTACAGCTGAAGCATGACCTTGTGGCTCAGAAACTCCATCCCCCTACCAATAAACGCCAACACACCATATGCCTTCTTAACAACCCCATCAACCTGGGTGGCAACTTACAGGGATTTATGCACCTGGACACCAAGCTCTGTTCATCTACACTGTCAAGAATATTACCATGAGCCCAGTATTCTGCATTCCTGTTCTATTTTCCAAAGTGAACTACCTTACACTCTTCCACATTAAACTCCATTTGCCACTTCTCCGCCCAGCTCTGCATCTTATCTATGTCTCTCTGTAACCCACAACATTCTTCAGCACTATCCACAACTCTGCCTATCTTAGTGTCATCTGAAAATTTACAAACTCGTCCTTCTACACCCACATCCAGATCATTTACAAAAATTACAAACAGTGGTCCCAAAACAGATCCTTGCAGCATACAACTGGTAACTGTGCTCCAGGGTGAATGTTTCCTTTCAACCACCACCCTCTAACTTCTTACAGATAGCCAATTTCTGATCCAAATTTCTAGATCATCTTCAATTCTGAGACTCCGTATTTTGTGCAATAGCCTACCACGTGGAAACTTATCAAAGGTGTTACTGAAGTCCATATACACCATACCAATCACTTTACCTTCATCCATCTGTTTTGTCACCTTCTCGAAGAACTCAAGGTTAGTGAGGCACGACCTACCCTTCACAAAACCGTGTTGACTATCCCTAATCAAATTCTTCCTTTCCCAGATGATTAAAAAATCCTATCTCTTGTAACCTTTTCCAACACCTTACCTACAACCGAAGTAAGGCTCACCGGCCTATAATTATAAGGGTTGTCCCGACTCCCCTTCTTAAACAAGGGAACAACATTTGCTATCCTCCAGTCTTCTGGCACTACTCCTGTCGACAATGATGACATAAAGATCAAAGTCAAAGCTCTGTAATCTCCTCCCTGGCTTCCCAGAGAATCAGAGGATAAGTCACATCCAGCCCAAGGGTCTTATCTATTTTCAGATCTTCCAAAAATGCTAAAACCTCCTCTTTGTCAACCTCCATCCCATCTAATCTTGTAAACTGTATCTCCGTATTCTCATTAACATTGCCCTTTTCCAACGTGAATTACCGACGAAAAATATTCATTAAGTGCTTCCCCATGTCCTCAGATTCCACACACAATTTTCTACTTTATCTTTAATTGGCCTTAATCTTACTCTAGAGATTCTTTTATTCCTGATGTACCTATAGAATGCCTTAGGGTTTTCCTTGATCCTATCCACCAACTTCTCATGTCCTCTCATGGCTCTTTTTAGCCCTCTCTTTAGATCTTTTCTGGCTAACGTAACTCTCAAGCCCCTAACTGAGCTTTCATGCCTCAACCTTCACGTAAGCTGCCTTCTTCCTCTTGAAGAACTCCTTTAATAAACCATGGCTCCCTCTCTCGACAACTACCTCCCCAGCGGATAGATCTATACTTACAGCTTTAACTTTACTAACAATAGGTGCCATCTCAGTTCAGACAATGCATTAAAAGTGTGAGGTTAAAGTCTGTCCATGTCCCAAAGTTGAGACAGACGGTTTCTAAAATGGGATTTACAGAATCTTACATGGATTTATGCAGTTTTGAGAAAAATAAAATTTAAGTCTGCAAATATAAATTCACCCCATATATATGTGTGCACATGCAGGAGAGACAGAGAGAGTGTGTACATGTGGGTGTGAGGACATGTGAAAGAGTGTGTGTAAGCTTGGTCAAGTATGAGAGTGAGTGCGATGGGGTATAAGCCTGCGAGAGGGTGTGTGCGTGGGTGTGGGTGTGAGTGCAGGGGGTACTTGTGTGCGCATATGAGATAGGGCTTGCGTATGAGAGAGGGTCTGCATGAGTGTGTGCGAGTGAGGGAGTCTGTGAGTGAGTGAGTGACAGAGAGAGAGTGTATAGTGCAATGGAGTCACCTGTAGTGTGACATGAACCCAAAGTCCTGTTTGAGGCTATTGCCACGTGTACTGAACTTGGCTTTCAATCTCTGCTTGGTCACTTTGCATTGTTACTTATCCCAAAGTCCAACTTGGGGGATGGTCACCAGAAGGTCAGAGGACTAATGTCCTGAACACTGCAATATTCCCCGACTAGGGTCAAAGTCTATTCACGTTTCTGCCTGGCGATTGTCGTGCAGTGTTCATTCATCAGTTGTCATAGCAGCTGCTTGGTTTCCTCAGTGTACCATACCTCGGGGCATCCTTGCCTGCAGCGTATGCGATAAACAATGTTGGCTGAGTCACATGAGTATATGCCGCGTATACGGTGGCAAGTGTCCCAATGTGTAATGGTGGTATTCATGTAGACACTCTGATACGTCTTGCACTGGCTACTGTGACAGGGGTTGTACGGTATTGTGGTTGATGTTATACTGAAGGCTGGGCAGTTTCTGTTACAGACTATTAATCGCAGCAAACTGTCCAGCCTTCAGGGACATTAGGCCTCAGATCTTTGGGTGACCATCCTCCATAGTGGACTTAAGGACGGCAACAACGCAGAGTCAAGATTAGAGTGGTGCTGAAAAAGCACAGCAGGTCAGGCAGCATCTGAGGAGCAGGGAGAAAAAAAATCAAAAAAACCCGATGTTTCGGGCAGGAGCCCTTCATCAGGAAATAAACTCCAGCATCTGCAGTCCTCACTTTTGTCTAGTTGATAACAATGCAAAGTGGCTGAGCCAAGTTTGGTACCCATGGGGAGGGCCTCAACTGGGACCTTGGGTTCATGTCACACTACAGGTGACCTACTCGTTGGAGGGTCAGTGTGGACTTTAGGGCCAAATGGCCTGTTTCCATACTGTAGGGTACACACACACACACACACACACACACACACACAAATTCTGTGTGTGTGTGTATTTGCAGAATTACATTTTATTTTGCTCAAAAACTACACAAGTCCAAGTAAGCTTCTTTAAGCCCCACTTTAGAAATAGAATCAGTCTATTGCAACATTGGAACGTGAATAGACTTTAACCTCACACCTTTAGTGCATTGTCTGAGCGGACATGTTAGAAAAGTTAAAGCTTTCTTGAGAATGTAACTTCAAAGGAATCCTGGCGTTTTCATATTAAAGAACTGAAACTAGCGTATCCCTTTCTAAACAATGACAGACTTAATTTGACAGACAAATTTGTTTAATATACCATTACAGCTCCATGACACTGTAACCCTTTTGCTATAAATTCGTGTCTTATGGTCCTGTTCCACAACCACCTGATGAAGGAGCAGAACTTCGAAAGCTAATGCTTCCAAATAAACCTGTTGGACTGTAACCTGGTGTTGTGTGATTTTTAACTGTGTCCACCCCAGTCCAACACTGGCACCACCAAATCATCTCTAATGCAACAACCTGTTACTGGTTCCTGCAGGCATGCTCCAGGCTAGAGTGTTTAAGGACTCAGGAACACTGACTGAGGATCTGCAGAAATTCCAAAACCCAGGGCAATGGGGAAAAGGTATCTCTATGTTGTGACACGCTCCTCCCAAGATCTCTCAGCTCTCTCCAACAATCCCATCCCCTACCAGCCTCTCTGTATTGCCATTGGTATACAGGAGGCCACTAGGTACAAGTTTTTGTAATAGAGAGCAATTAACCTCACCCATGATTAAGGCCAGACCACAAGCAACCTTCACCTCGAAATAACATTCCAAGTTAAAATTTAGGGATTGAGATTTATTTAAAGCCTGCATTAGAGTGAATCAGATATTACCAGGCTGCTGCTCCTCCTTACTTTCCCTTGGAATCTTTAGTGACTTGCTGGAGGCTGCAGGAGTTGCTGTGAGCAGAATACAAATAAGAAAAAATATCACTCATCACAAAGTAATAAAAAGTCTTAGTAATTACAGTAAAAGGGGAAATAATCCTGTGTTTTGTTAGTAATGAGTAATGGCTGAAGTGACCAATTTACTGTGGGCCAGCATAACAAAATTATATTCTATCACTACTCCCAACCCCATTTCCTAGTTTATCTCCCATTTTTACATAAATATCCAATACAGTTTAACTTATCAGATCTGCAACATTTCATCAGAACAGTCCACGTACTGAGTTGTGGAGAAAGGTCACAGTACTGAAATATTAACTCCAGTTCCCTCCACTGATGCTGCCACTGTGCTTACATCTTTACATCTCTGGTGTAAACTGTAATAATGTTGCACAGCTCAGTGGGCATAAATACAGTCTGGGTGGAATTTAAGGTGGAAAACACCCATGAAGAACTAGTCAGGAGCATGAAGTCTAGCCAAGTGAATGTTGGAAATGCATGCAGAGAAGCATGTGGTGTAGACGGACTTGCATTAGGCAGCAGAGTTCATGGATTAGATATGTTTATTATAGCATGTAATATTAGTAGGTGATAAACAGTTTTATAAAGGCACCCAAGCCTGGAGACAATTATTGACCCTGCGCTCTCCTGGACTAATCGTCCTTCATCCCAAGGGCATGGAATTGGGAATAAAGCCACACATCCAAATATCAAACATTTCCAGCATTTTCTGTTTTATTTCAGATTTTCAGCATCTTTTGTTTTTGGAAAATTTTCCACTACCAGCAAGACAGATTATGGTTGTTAGAGGCCAATCATCCTAACACCAGCACGTTACTGCAGGACTTCTGAAGAGTACTAGGCTCAATCATCTACTGCTGCTTCATCAGTAACCATCTCTTCATTGAAAACAGGAATATTTCCTGATGATTGTACAGTCTTCATCATTCCTAACTGCCCAGATAATGAATCATCCTGTGGCCATTGTCAGCAAGCCCTGACATGCGCTTTGTTCAATGACAATGCCCAGAACGTTGATAATGGATGGTTCACTGATGGTTAAGTCATTGACCATCAAGGTCAGGTAGATAGAGACTATCTTGAAGTTGGTTATTGCCTGGCATATGTTTGGTGTGTATGCTGCTTGCCACATATCAGCCCTGCCCTTGATGATGTCCAGGTCTTGCTGCAGGAGGAATGTTTCTCATTAGAATTCTTGATTTGTATTTCTGGATAGACAATACAAGACAGCACCACAATTGGAGACTCTTCTACAAAACGTTCTTAGCAAAACATTCATATGTCAGAGTCATACAGCACAGAACATGCCCTTTCAGCCCATCAAGTCTGCATCAACCTATACTAATCCCCCTTTGCAGGACTTGGCCTATATAGTCTAGATTGCTAACCACATTAAGTGCTCATCCACATACTTTTTAAAAGGTAGCAAGGTTTCCCAACTTCTCTACCCTACTTGGCAGTGCATTCCAGACCCCCACCACATTCTAAACCTCTTGTCTTTCACCTTAAAATTATGTCTCCTTAGAATTAGAATTCCTACAGTGTGGAAACAGACCCTTCGGACCAATATGTCCGCACCATCCCTTTGAAGAGTATCCCACCCAGACCCATTATCCTACATGTCCCCTGATTAATGCACCTAAGCTCTACATCCCTGAACACTATGGACAATTCAGCACGGCCAGTTCACCTAACCAGAGCACTGGAGGAAACCTGCACAGACACAGGGAGAATGTACAAACTCCACACAGACAGACAGTCGCCAGACGGTAGAATTGAACCAGAGTCCCTGGCTCTGTAAGGCAGCAGTGCTAATCACTGAGCCACTGTGCTGGCTCCTTGTTCTTGACCTTTAGACTAATGGGAACAGCTACTTTGAATTAACCCAGTCTATGCCCCTTAAATCTTATGTCAGTCAGGATCCTCTCAACATTCTTTGCTCTAAAGAAAACAACCAGAAATTATCCAGCCTTTCATAGAGAGATGCTGCATCCTGGACAACATCCTGATGAATCTCCTTTTCACCTACACCTCTCCCCTCCCCGCCCCAGGCCCCGCCACACCGTGCAATCACATCCTTCTTATAGTATGTGACCAGAACTGCACACAGTACTCCAGTGGCCAAATCAAAGTTCTATTTAATTCTAACCTAACCTTCCCAACGCTTATTATGTAGATCTTGATTGATAAAGGCAAGTGCTCTGTAGGTCTTTGTAACTTTTCAACCTTAAGACAGAATTTATAGCAAAAGGATAACAATGTCATGTAGCTGAAATGATATTGAACAAACCTAGATTAAGACTTTCATCTTTTGAAATGGGTCTGCTGGTTTCGATTCTTTAATATGCAAATCCCAGAACTTTTAAATCACATTCTCAAGGTAACTTAAGGTTTTATAACAAAAGGGGCCACCTCAGCTCAGACAGTACATGAAAGGTGTGAGGTCAGAGTCTGTCTGTATCCCAATCTTGAGTCAGACTAGTTCTATTTCCAAAGTGGAATTTATAAAGTATTATATGACTGCCTGCATTGACTGCCTGCAGGTTGTGTCCTTTTTAAGTAAAGCAGAATGTAACTGCAAATATAATTCCACAAATACAAATTCACCCTATAAAAGCTTTTTGTGCTGTGTGCATGCAGGAGAGAAAGACAGAGAGAGTGTGTATATACCAGTGTGTGAGTGAATGCACGCAAGAGAGTGTGTGCCTGCATGTGTGCAAGCTTGGTAAAGTAGGTGCGTGGTTGCGTTGGGATAGAAGCCTGTTGAGAGGGTGTGCGCGTGGGTATGAGTGTGGGCAGTGTACATGAGAGAGCTTACGTATGAGAGAGGTCTGTGAGAGTGTGAGTGTATGTAAGAGTGTGTATATGTGTGAGAGAGACTATATGGTGCAGTGGGGTCACCTTTAGTGTGACATGCACCCAAGGTCCCGGTTCAGGCCATCCTCATGGGTACCGATCTTGGCTATTTGCACATACGTTCTACTTTGCTAATAAAATGCATAAATTACAGGCAGTCAATCCATGTAATGTTTTATAAATTCCACTTTGGAAATAGAACCAGTCTGACTCAAGATTGGGATGCAGACAGACTCTGACCTCACACCTTTAATGTATTGTCTGAGCAGAGATGGCACCTTTTGTTATAAAACCTTAAGTTATATTGAGAATGATTTAAAAGTAGTTCTGGGATCTTCATATTAAAAGAACTGAAACCAGCAGACCCATTCAAAAATATGAAAGACTTAATCTAGGTTTGTCCAACATATTTCAGCTGCATGACACTGTAATGTTGTTAAAGGTTCTGTGTCTTATGATCTTATTCTCCACAACCACCTGATGAAAGCTAGTGCTTCAAAATAAACCTGTTGGACTATAACCTGGTGTTGTGCGATTAACTTAATTTTCTTGTTAGCCAGGGTTAGGCCAGCTTTACAGTTTTAGTTTTATTGCAGAGTGGAATGAGGAATTGTTGCAGTTCCTCTTTAAATATTTGCCTTACCTATTCACAATCATCCCTTTAAGTAGCTCTCCCTGATTGAACATAGCAAGCTGGTGCCTCATTTCATTCTAGTTTATTTTACTTAGATTCACAACCCTAGTCTCAGAATCAATCATGACACTCTTCACCTTAATGAAAAATTCTATCATATTATGGTCACATTTTTAGATGGGGCCTCACACAGCTAGATTGCCAATTGTTCCTTTCTGATTACACAAGACCCAATCTATCCTGTCCCGTACTTGGTTATTCAACATATTGATCCAGTAAACTATGCCATACAAGCATCAGGAGTTCCATCTCTATGGTATTGTTACTGTTTGATCTGCTCAGTTGTAAATATAAGAGACCGTAGCAAGAATAGGCTGTGTGACCCTGGAAGTTAATCAGTTTAGATGGTCTCTCATGGGTTTATAATTGAAAAATTATCCTATATTATTCCTAACGTGCTGGGAAGATTTGTACTGTAACTAACTAGCCAATATTGGCCCTCTCTACAGGCCGTCACATTTGGGCCATTAAAGATGTTATGTGAACATACTTATACAAGCTGTGCCTTTGCATATCCTGCCCTCCTCCACAGGACCTGGACACAGTTGCTCCTTGTTCTGGTTGTCGGTGGAGCAGGTGCGATGACGTAACTGTACTCCTGTCTCCTCACAGGCTGCTGTGCAGGACCCCCAGTCTGACCACTGGGACCAGAAACTCTGAGAAACTGTCGAACCTGAGGTAAAGATCAAACAATTGATTAGTTATGGATCGTTGTCCTGAAACATTAAATTATGTTATTTCACAGTTTTAAATTAAAGTGATTCACTTTTGCCTTATTTCTGCCAACACCGTGAATCATTCTCTTCTCAATAAATTACCAACCTCGGATTTTAATGAAATAAATAATTAGGAAGCCACAGAATTAAAAAAACACTTAAAATCAGAAATGTGAACTTTTAAAAAGCTGACTTTTGGATTACAACAGGTGTTGAAGCTTAACAGCAGGAAGCCATCCAGTGATAGAAGTCGATCAATAACAGTCAGGGAGAGAAGATTAGCTGAGCAGGCTAGGGCCAAATGTAACCTGAGCAATGACATGATAGAAATCCACAGGAGATCAGGGGCTTCACATACCTAAAGTCAAGGAGAAGTCCAGCAGAAACAAAAAACAGACCCCAAACAGTAACTGGGCTGAGATTGAAAGTATACCTAAGGGTAACATCACAGGAAATTCACAAGGTGACTGGTTACTAAACATTTGCGCTTGGTCTTTAGTTAGAGTAGAATTGAATGTATAAGAGTAAGGTAAGGTGTTTAGTATTCATTGAATATTCATGAAGCTAGAGGAGGTAAACATATTGGGAGTTGTTTAAAGGCAAGTAAGCAGGGCATGGAATATTCTTCCTGTGCAATGCATCCAACTAAAGCAGTTCAAAATCCAGGTTTTGCATCTGGAGCAGCATCTGCAAGGCTGTGGTCTTGGTGGCGAACATGTGCAGTGAAGTGGTCACGCGACAGATAAAGGGTACACAGGCAAGAAAAAAAAGTGTAAAATGACAAGCAACTAGTACGGGAATCCTCTGGGGCCGTCTCTCTCTCTAACAGATTTTCCATTTTGGAGATTACTGTGGGAGACAGTGTTTCAGGTTAATTCAGTGAGAACCAAGTCCATGGGACCAGGAGTGAATAGTTCAGCTCTATGGGAGCAAGGAGGGGTGCAAAAAACAGTGAGAGCAAAAGTGATCAGGGATTCAATTGTAAGGGAAATAGATAGAAGTTTCTCCAGTGATAAACATATCACCTGGACAGTGTGTTACATGCCTGGTGTGGAGAATCAAGGATGTCATTGAGAGTCTGCTGAACATTCTGAAGGGGAACAGTACGTTGTTTAGAGAACAAGATCACCTGTGATAAAGGATGATGGGGTCTTGGAGACATTTACAGAATAGAAGGAGGTCATTCAGCTCATTGAATCAGTGCCAGCATTCCATGGAACAGTCCAGTCAGTTCTATTCTCCATATCTAAATAGTGTTTTTTTTAAAAAAAAATCATTCATGCCATGTGCATGTCACTGGCTGGGCCAGCATTTATTGCCGGTTCCTATTATCCCTTGAGAAGGTGAGCTGCCTACTTGAATCACTGCAGTAAGAGTCCTATACTTAGACCCACATTGCAGTTAAGGAGAGGATTCCAGGATTTTGATCCAGTGATATGATAGGAATAATGATGCATTTCCAAGTCAGTTTGGGGAGCGGTTTGGAGGGGAACTTGGTGGTGTCCCTACATATTTGCTGCCCTTGTCCTTCCAGATGAAAGTGATCATGAGTTTGGAAGGTGCTGTCTAAAGATCTTTGGTGGATTCCTGCAGTGCATCTTATAGAGGGTACATACTCCTGTTACTGAGTGTTAGTGGTGAAGGGAGTAGATATACTGCATATCTTGTGGGCTGCTTTGTCCTGGATGGTGTCAAGCTCCTTCAGTGTTTTTGTAGCTGCATTAATATAGCCGGGTAGGGAGTATTCCATTACACTCTTGACTTGTGCCTTGTCAATGTTAAACAGGATTTGGGGAGTGAGAAGGTGATTTAGAACATCATGCAGGCCCTTCCACCCTTGATGTTGCGCAGACCTGTGAAACCAATCTGAAGCCCATCTGACCTACACTCTTCCATTTTCATCCGTTATGTTTATCCAATGACCATTTAAATGCCCTTAAAGTTGGCAAGTCCACTACAATTGCAGGCAGGGCTTTCCATGCCATTACTACAGAGTAAAGAAACTACCTCTAATATCTGTCCATTACCTATCACCCCTCAATTTAAGGCCATGTCCCCTCATATTAGTCATCACCATCTGAGGAAAAAAGGATCTCACCATCCACCCTATCTAATCCTCTGATCATCTTGTATGTCTCAATTAAGTCACCTCTCAACCCTTTTCTCTAATAAAAATAGCCTCAAGTACCTCAGAAGACAGTCTCTTCATACCAGTCAACATCACGGCAAGTCTCCTCTGCACCCTTTCCAATGCTTCCAGGTCCTTCCTTTAATGCAGCAACCAGAACTGTACGCAATACTTCAACCGCGGTCACACCAGAGTTCTGTACAGCTGCAACATGATCTCATAGCTCTGAAACTCAATCCATCTACCAATAAGAGCAACACACTGTATACCTTCTTAACAGCCTATCAACCTAAGTTGCAACTTTCAGGGATCTATTGCAATGGACACAGATCTCTATGCTTATCTACACTACCATTAGCCCAGTACTCTGTATTCATGTTACTCCTTCCAAAGTGAATCATCTCACTTTTCCACATTAAACTCAATTTGCCACTGCTTAGCCCAGCTCTGCAGCTTATCTATGTCCCTCTGTAACCTGCAATATCCTTCAGTACTATTCACAACTCCACCGACTTTCATGTCATCCGCAAATTTACTAACCCATCCTTCTACATCCTCATTCAGGTCATTTATAAAAAGACAAACAGAAGTGGCCCCAAAACAGATCCTTGTGGTACACCACTAGTAACTGAACTCCAGGACAAACATTTTCAATCAACCACCACCCTGGCTTCTTTCAGCGAGCCAATTTCTGATCCAAATCACTAAATCACCCTCAATCCCATGCCTCTATTTTCTGAAATAGCCTACCGTGGGGAACCTTATCAAATGCCTTACTGAAATCCATATACACCACAATCAACCACTTTACCCTCATCCACCTGTTTGGTCACCTTCTCAAAGAATTCAATAAGGTTTGTGAGGCACGACCGACCCTTCACAAAACAATGTTGACTATCCCTAATCAACTTATTCCTTCACAGGATTTATAATCATCTCTCTTATAACCCTTTCCAATACTTTATCCACAACAGATGATTCATTGGTCTATAATTACCAGGGTTGTTTCTACCCCCCTTTTTGAATAAGAACAACATTTGCTATCCTCCAGTCTTCTGGCACTATTCCTGTAGTCTATGATGACATAAAGATTCAAGTGCCCTAACGGAGTCTTCACAGCTCATCCTAACATAAGCCTTCTTCCTCTTGACAAGAGATTCAGTTGCTGATGACACCTTCCATCACCTTACTGATGATAGAGTGTAGACTGGGTCTGCAATTGGCCAGGTTGGATTTGTCCTGATTTTGGCGTGTAGGGTGCACTTGAACAATTTTCCAAACTATCAGGTAGATGCCAGAGTTGTAGACATATTGGAATCAAGGAACAGCAAGTTCTGGAGCACACCTCTTTATTTATATTGTGGGAATCTTATCAGGGCCTGCAACCTTTGCAGTATCTGGTGCCTTCGGTTGGTTCCTGGTATCATGAGGCTGGAGATCTGACAAGAGACCCACTTTATATCCTCCAGGAAAGTCTGTTGGAATTTAATACCATTCGGGCTCTTAAATTGGCATCATCAGGCCTTTCCTGGGATCAAGGGCCTATGAGGCCAGCAGTTTTTGTCAGTTTTCAATGACAGTGAATATGGAGAGACGAAAGGCAAAAGATGGAAAATTAAAGACCGATTAAGCCTAACCTTGGTCATGGTTAAGATCCTGGAATGCATTGTGAAGAGCATGGTAAAATAGGGAAAAGTCAGTGTGGTTTCATCAAGGGGAGATCATGCCTGACAAATCTGTTAGAATTCTTTGAGGAAGTAATGAGCAAGTTAGACCAAGGAGAACCAATGGATGTTATCTACCTGGACTTCAAAAAGGCCTTTGACAAAGTGCCACACAGGAGGCTAATGAGTAAAGATAAGGGCTCATGGTGTCAGGGGCAAGGTGCTAGCATGGATAGATGCTGGACTATCTGGTAGAAAGTAGAGAGTAGGAATGAAAAGGTCCTTTTTAAGATGGCAGCCGGTGACAAGCAGTGTTCTATAAGGCTCAATGTTAGGACCACAACTTTTCACTATATGCATTAATGCTCTAGATGAGGGAACTCAGGGCATTCTGGCTACATTCACAGATGATACAAAGACAGGTGGAGGGACAGGTAGCGTTGAGAAGGCTGCAGAAGGATCGGACAGGTTAGGTGATTGGACAAAGAGGCAGATGGAGAACAACATGGGAAAATGTGAGGTCATGCACTTTGGTCGGAAGAATAAAGGCATGGACTATTTTCCAAATGGGGAGAAAATTCAGCAGTCTAAAGTGCAAAAAGATTGGAGGGTTCTAGACCAGGATTCTTTCAAGGTAAACATGAAGTGTTGAGTCAGTAGTTAGGGAGACAAATGCAATGATGGCATTTATTTTGAGAGGATTTAAATATAAAAGCAGGGATGTACTTCTGAGGGAGTAGAAGACTTTGGTCAGATGACATTTGGAGTATTGTGCGCAGTTTTGGGCCCTGTATCTCAGGAAGGATGGACTGGCCTTGGAGCATGTTCACAGGGTGCTCACGGTAATGGTCCCAGGAATGAAAAACTCAACATGAGGAATGTTTGAGGTGTCTGGGTCTATACTCAATGGAGATTAGAAGAATGAGGGTGGATCTAATTGAAAAATACACAATACTGAATGGCCTGGACAGAGTGGATGCTGGGGAAATGTTTCCATTGGTAGGAGAGATTAAAACCAGAGGGCGCAGCCTTAGAGTAAATGGGTGATCTTTTAGAATGGAGATAAGGAGAAATCTCTTCAGCCAGAGAGTGGTGTATCTATGAACTTCATTGTCACACATGGCTGTGGAGGCCAGGTTATATTTAAGACTGAGATAGAGATGTTCTTGAGTATCAAGGGGATCAAGGGTTACAGAGAGAACACGGGTGAATGGGGTTGAGAACCTTATCAGCCATGATTGAATGAAGGAGCAGACTCAAATGGGCTGAATGATCTAATTTCAGTTCTTATGTCTGATGGTCTTGCATTGTAACAATTCTATCAGGTCCACTAATATCCTGTAGAGCATTAAATCTGCCAGCCTCAACTGATCTGATTTACATGTGACTCCAGACCCACAGCAAATATGGTTGATGGTTCATTGTATGATTTGATGCCACATGAGTTTGGGTTCTTTCCAGATTGGTCAAGGAGAAAGTAACTGTCTTCAAGTTTAGTCTCGAAGATAATAAATATTTCTTATATGTTAACACTAAATACTATTGTAAATAGTAATTATCGATACACCAGGCTCTGAATATATAGCTGAATCAAGTAAAGACAAATCTAGCTTTTTTGTGTGTTCATGATCATGCCATCTTGGTGTGTCTTCCAAAGAGAATGCTGCAGTCTGCTTCTGGATTATTCTAACTCCACCTACACTGTTATTTATGCACTATGATATACAGATCCATGATGGCACGATAAGGTTGCTCCAGTGATCTTACGTTCTTACACATCAGTTGATTCTTAACTGTCCTCAGTCAAGGTCAGTTAGGAATTGGTGATAAATATCAGCTTTGCCTGTGAAGTCTACCTCCCATGATATAAAAAAAACTTGCGTCTGTAGACTTGAGGTCCTTAGATGAATGATAGTTGGCCATTTAAAGGCCTCATTTGACAGCAGTGCAAGGAATCTGACATGAACCTTCCTGCTCTGATTTAGTCCCTGGTGGTGAGTAGACGGTGGTGTTAAGACATGGCACCACCCCTATTCTACCCAGCTCAATAAAACCCATCACCTTTCATTACAATTGAAGAGAAGTGGAGGAATCATATTGGACTGGAAATATCAACTGTTTCTCAATCATCTGGTGCTGCCAGACCTACTGAGTTTCTCCAGCTGTCATGGCGGGATTTGAATTAATTTCCCAAAATATTCACCTGACTCGGAGTTACTCACCCAATAATTTTACTATGATCCCATGTTCCCTCAAATCCAGTATAAAAGATCTGATGTTTACAAGTTGCAAAATAGTTTTCTGAAACTGAAAGTGTTGCTTACGTTTGGGACATCTGAATCGGACAGCATAATTTGAACAAGGTTTTCCTGAAAGTTGTTCCTTGTTGAGACACCAGAAACCAAGCTGAGGGTTGAGGTGCACAACCTCTCCAGTCATCGTGGCAGGGACCCCGTGTATAGTGCGAGCTTCAACAGCAACTGGTCTCAGACATATTCTTTCCCCATAATAACGTTGGATTGCAACAAGCTGTTCATAGTCTCCACTCCCACCAGGATGATCAACATTAAACCAAGATGTCCATTCCCAATGACCTGGAAAAAAAGAATGCAGAATGGATTCATTCCATGGAACTAATCTCACATGGACGATCTAGTGTGTAGAAGTCAGAAACTTTAATCAAGACTAAACAATCTGAAACCTTGATCAGAATCAGAGTTGCTCCAGAAGAGGAGATGGCCAGCTCTACAAATGATTATTTCACCTTGTGCCATTTTCTTATCTTCTCCTGGGAACCCTGAATATTCTTTTTAAATAACTGCCTCACCACAATTTCAAAAGCTCAATTGAACCTGCCTCTACCATAGTATCAGGGAGTGCATTCTGGACCCAACCAGCTGTCATGTGGGCTTTTCTTCATATCACTTCTGCTCCTTTTGCCAATGTTACATCTGTGTCTTGTTATTGATCCTTTCCTCATCACTGGCGCCTTTCTCCAAAACCTTCACATCCTTCCCAGAGGTGTGACATCCAGAATTGGACACACTACACTAGCTGAGGCCAAGTGAACGTCTTCTACAATTTCAACATAGCCTTACGCACTTATACTCTATGGTCTGATCAATGAAATCTAGGCTACTCTATGATTTAGGAATGGTGCTCTCTACTTGTTATGCCACTACTAATGACTTAGGCACATACACATGTGGGTCTTTTTGCTCCTGCAGATCACTTTGGAATCGTGCTCTTTATTTTGCCTTGCCATATGTTTCCTACAAACTATTAGCCCTCAAAATGTGCTTCATTGAGTTTCATCTGCTACCTATCCACCTACTTCACTGAATTGTCACTGTCTTTTTAAAGTCCTATACTATCTTCTTCAGTTTACAATACTTTCAAGTTTTGTCTTATCTGCAAATTGAGAGATTTTGCCCTGTATACCACGGTCTAGATTATTGATGTATGTCAGAGAATGAGGTAGGACTGTTCAATTAAACTGCATTTATTTTCTTGCAAGACACCCAACAGTTAAGGCAGACAAACTCAGGGCATGGTTGGGAACATGGGACTGAGATATCATAGCGATTATAGATATGGCTCAGGGATGGAGAGGACTAGCTGCTTGATGTTCCAGGGTATAGATGCTACACAGAAAAAAGAAAGAATCGAAAAAGGGGGCAAGAGGGGTATGCGAGTGGAGTTTTTGATTACAGATAACATTACAGCTGTAGGGAGGATATTTCTGGGAGTACGTCCAGGGAAGTTATTTGGGTGGAACAGAGATATAAGAAAGGGATGGTTACCTTATGGGATTGTACAACAGACTCCACCCACAATAGTCAGCAGGAAATTGAGAAATAAAATTTGAAAGAAAATCTGTTATCTGTAAGAATAATAGGATGGTTATGGTAGGGGGTTTTAACTTTGCAAACATAAACTGGGACTGCCTTAATGTTAAGGGCTCAGATGGAGATGAATTTGTTAAGTGTGTACAAGAGAATTTTCTGATTTGGTAAGTGGATGTACCTATTAGAGAAGGTGCACAACTTGACCTACTCTTGGGAAAATAAGGCACAGCAGGTGACAGAGGTATCACTGGGGGAGCACTTGGGGCTAGTGATCATTATTCTATTTGTTTTAAAATTGTGATGGAGGATAGACTGGATATAAAAGCTAAAGTTCTAAATTGGAGGAAGACCAATTATGATGATATTAGACAAGAACTTTCAAAAGTTGATTTGTGAGGTATGGATACTTGCAGGGAAAGGGATGGCTGGAGAATGGGAAGTCTTCAAAAATGAGATAATGAGAGTTCAAAGTGCAGAGATAGTATATTCCTGTTACAGTAAAAGGCAATGCTGATAGGTGTAGGGAATGCTGGATAACTAGAGAAATTGAGATTTTGGTCAAGAAAAAGGAAGCATGTGTCATGTATAGACAGCAGGAATTGAATGAATCACTAGAAAGAGTGTAAAGGCAGTAGAAGTATACTTAAGAGGGAAATCAGTAGGACAAAAAGGGGACATGAGGTAACTTTGGCAAATAGAGTGAAGGAGAAACCAAAGGATTTTTACAAATACATTAAGGACAAAAGAGTAACTAGGGAGAGAATAGGGCCCCTTAAAGATCAGAGTTGAGAGCCCCTCATTCCTGATGAAGGGCTTCTGCCCAAAACATCTACTCTTCTGCTCCTCAGATGCTGCCTGACCTGCTGTGCTTTTCCAGCACCACACTCTTAACTCTGATGTCCAGCATCTGCAGTCCTCACTTTCCCCTTAAAGATCAGAAGGCAGCCTACAGGTGGGAGAAATACTAAATGAGTATTTTGCATTGGTGATTATTGTGGAGAAGATATGGTAGACAGATAACGTGGGGAAATAAATAGTGACATATTGAAAAATGTCCATATTACAAAGTAAATGGTGCTGGACATCTTAAAACACACAAAGATGGTAAATCCTCAGGACTGATCAGGTGTACCCTAGAATTCTATGGTAAGCTAGGGAAGTGATTGAGAGATATTTGTATCATCGATAGTCACAGGGGAGGTGCTGGAAGACTGGAAGGTGGCTGATGTGGTGTCACTATTTAAGAAAGGTGGTAAGGAAAAGACAGGGAACTATAGACCAGTGAGCCTGACATCAGTGGTGGATAAGTTTTTGGAGGGGATCCTGATGTACAGGAGTTACATGTATTTGGAGAGGCAAGGACTGATTAGGGATAGTCAACACAGCTTTGTATAGGAAATCATATCTCACTAACTTGATTGAATGTTTTGAACCAGTGACAAACAGGATTAATGAAGGCAGAGCAATGGACCTGATGTATATGGACTTCAGTAAGGTGTCTGACAAGGTTCCACATGATAAACTGGTTGGCAAGGTTAGATCTCATTGAATACAGAAGAACTAGCCATTTGTATGCAGAATTGGCTTGAAGGGAAAAGACAGAGGGTGGGGGTGGAGGGTTGCTTTTCAGACTGGTGGCTTGTGACCAGCAGTGTGCCGCAAGATTGAGTGCTGGATCCACTGTTTTTAATGGTTTGGATGTGAACATAGTAGATGTGTTTAGTAATTTTGCAGATAATACCAAATTGGAGGTGTTATAGACAGCGAAGGAGTTTACCTCAGGACCTTGATCAGCTGGTTCAATGGGCTGAGAAGTGGAAGATGAAGTTTAACATAGATAATTGTGAGGTGCTGCATTTTGGAAAGGCAAATCAGGGCAGGACGGATACCCTATACTGGAGAGTGTTGCTGAATAAAGATACCTTGAGGTGCAGGTTCACAGTTCCTTAAAAGTGAAATTGCAGGTAGACAGGATAGTGAAGTCAGCGTTTGGTATGCTTGCCTTTTTGATCAGGGTATTGAGTATAGGAGGTCATGTTGTGGCTGTACAGGGTAATGGTTAGGCTACTTGAGGAATACTGCATTCAATTCCGGTCGCTATAGGAAGGATTTTTTTGATGTTTAAATGCGTTTTTTGCTTCTGATATGGTAGGCTCATTCAGAAGGTCAGGAGGAATGCAATACAGGGGAACTTAGCTGTCTGGATACAGAATTATATACTGGATTAGTGGTGCTGGAAGAGCACAGCAGTTCAGGCAGCATCCAACGAGCAGCGAAATCAACGTTTCGGGCAAAAGCCCTTCATCAGGAATAAAAGCGATAGGGTTAGGGTTAGGGTTAGGGGGTCGCTTTTATTCCTGATGAAGGGCTTTTGCCCGAAACGTTGATTTCGCTGCTTGTTGGATGCTGCCTGAACTGCTGTGCTCTTCCAGCACCACTAATCCAGTATTTGATTTTCAGCATCTGCAGTCATTGTTTTTACTTTGGATACAGAATTGGCTGGTTGACAGAAGACAGCGAGTGGTAGTGGAAGGAAAGTATTCTGCCTGGAAGTCAGTGGTGAGTGATGTTCTACAGGGCTCTGTCCTTGGGCCTCTACTCTTTGTAATTTTTATTAGTGACTTGGATGAGGAGATTGAAGGATGGGTTAGCAAGTTTGCAGATGACACAAAGGTTGGAGATGTCGTTGACAGTATAGATGCAGAGATGGGCTGAGAGGTGGCAGATGGAGTTCAACCTGGATCAATGCGAAGTGATGCATTTTGGAAGGTCGAACTTGAAAGTTGAGTACAGGATTAAGGATAGGATTCTTGGCAGTGTGGAGGAACAGCGGGATCTTGGTGTGCAGGTACATAGATCCCTTAAAATGGCCACCCAAGTGGACAGGGTTGTTAAGAAAGCATATGGTGTTTTGGCTTTCATTAACAGGGGGATTGAGTTTAAGAGCCGTGAGATCTTGTTGCAGCTCTATAAAACTTTGGTTAGACCGCACTTGGAATACTGCGTCCAGTTCTGGTCGCCCTATTATAGGAAAGATGTGGATGCTTTGGAGAGGGTTCAGAGGAGGTTTACCAGGATGCTGCCTGGAATGGAGGGCTTATCTTATGAAGAGAGGTTGACTGAGCGCGGACTTTTTTCATTGGAAAAAAAAGGAGGAAGAGAGGGGACCTAATTGAGATGTACAAGATAATGAGAGGCATAGATAGAGTGGATAGCCAGAGATTCTTTCCCAGGGCAGAAATTGTTAACACGAGGGGTCATAGTTTTAAGCTGTTTGGCGGAAAGTATTGAGGGGATGTCAGAGGCAGGTTCTTTACGCAGAGAGTTGAGAGAGCATGGAATGCATTGCCAGCAGCAGTTGTGGAAGCAGGGTCATTGGGGATATTTAAGACTGCTGGACGTGCATATGGTCACAGAAGTTTGAGGGTTTGTACATTACATGAGGATCAATGGTCGGCACAACATCTTGGGCTGAAGGGCCTGTTCTGTGCTGGCCTGTTCTATGTTCTATGATGTTGTAAGACTTGAAAGGGTTCAGAGAAGACTTACAAGGATATTCTCAGGGTTGGATGGTTTGAGCTATATAGAGAGAGGCTGGATAGACAGGAGCATCAGAGGCTAAGGGGTGACCTTATAGAGGTTTATAAAATCATGAGGGACTTTGATAGGATGATAGATGAGGTCTTTTCCCTCTGGCAGGGGAACTAGAGGACATAGGTTTAAGGTGAGAGGGAAAAGATGTAAAATACACCCAAGAGGCAACTTTTTCATGCAGAGGATGGTGCGTAATGGAATGAGCTGCCACAGAAAGTGGTGGAGGCTGGTACAATTACAACATTTAAAAGGTATCTGAATAATATATGAATGGATATGTGAATAGGAAAGGTTTAGAGAGATCAGTCAAATGGGACTAGATTTATCTAGGACATCTGGTGGGTATGGAGGAGTTAGAACAAAGGTCCTGTTTCTGTGCTGTACATCTCTAGGACTCTGATTTTGTGACTGGTCTGTAATTGCTGGGCTTATCCTTGCATCCATTTTTAAAAATGGGGGGGTGGTGGTGCTTCCAATTCTCAAGTCCTCTTGCACTATCCTGGATACTATAAAAGGTTTAAATATTATGGCCAGTGCCTTCTCAATTTCCATTTTCAGTTCAGTGGATAAATGTCATCTGTACTCTGGGTTGCAAGCCTATCCAATCCTTCCTTCCAATCAATTTTGATCCTTTTTAAAGTTGGAATCCCCTCTTCGGTCACTGTTCTGGTCAGCATCTGCTATTTTTGGCAATGACTATGTAAAGCATTCATTTAATAGTCCAGTCCATGACCCCTACCTCCTCATGTACGTTCCCTCTGATTCGTAATCATCCAGAATGTTTTACTATTGATCTGCCTATTAAAAGCTTTTGGATGGGCTTTCTTTAAATACTCCCTCTTTGCTTTACTATTTGATTTCTCAGAACTCATTTGAATTTTCTATATTTCAGCCTGGTTCTCAATTACATTTTTTTTCTTCGTTATACTTTCTACTTTATCATCCAAAGCAGTTTAGGTTTGTTTGCTCTTACCTTTTGAGGGAATATAGCTTTACTATGTTGGAACCATCTCCTATTTATAGACAGCCCATTGTTCAGATACAGCTAATTCTGTCAACTTTTGACACAGATCTCTGATAAATACCTATTTTTAGCCCACTGATATTAGCTTGCCATCAATTATTCTTTCCAAGGATTATTCATGATCTTTTCCATAGTTAGCCTAAGCCTAGTATTTAAAAAACGCATAACAGAAATTCTCCAAGGCTCCTTAGACAGCACCTTCAAAACCATTAACCACTTCCTTTGAGAAGGACAAGTAGATACATGGTCAAACAGCCCCTTGCAAGTTTCCCTCCAAGCCACTCACCATTCTGACTTGGAAATAGATGGTCATTCCTTTACTATTGCTTGGTCAAGAATTCCCTCCCTAAAGGGATTTTGGTTTAACTGTAGCAGGTTTACATGGTATCTCACTACCACCTTCTCCAAAGCAACTGAGGACAAGCAATCAATCAACGCTGGGCCCAGCCAGTGTGCCCACATCCCACGGATGAAGTTTCAAAAATCTTTCCCATGCATTAGAAAGACAAACAGGTTTTTGTCCTTTGTTGTACACATGAATCCATTTTAAATTTTAACAGTTTTTTAAAAAATAATTTTTGAGATTTGAGTTTCATTGTTAAAGTCACTATCTATTTTTCATCACTAGTTATCTGTTGAAAAATTGGTAATGGCTTTGAGTTGCTGAAGTAAATGCTGATACAGAGGGTGCTCTAGAATTTTGACAGTGATGATATATTTGCAAATCATGGTAATAGGAGGCTTGGTGAGTGAGCAGAGATGTGGCAAATGGAATACAAGTGTGGGAAAATGCAAAATGGTCCATTTGATGTAAAATCAAATTTCTTACATGTGTCTTTGTGTATGGTTTGCAAAAGGTCAGTATCTAGGTACAGCAAATAACTAGGAATGCTAATACAATATAAGTTTATTATTAGGGAAATGGAATTCATAATGGCAGGGATATTATGTTTCTGTGGTGCAGGGCATTGCTGAGACAGTATTTTGGTGTCCAGTATTAGTCTGTGTATTGAAAGGAGGATGTAAATGCATTGGAGGCAGTTCAGAAAAGGCTCATTAGACTAACCTCTAGGATTGAAAGATTGCCTTATGAGAAAAGATTGGACAGACTAGGCTTGTATCTGCTAGGGTTGAGAACAGTAACAGACAACTAGATCGAAGCATATAAAATCTTGAAGAGTATTTACTTCATTCAGGGGATGCAGGCTTCTCTGGCTGGTTCAGCATTTATTTTCCATCCATAATTTCCCTAGAAAAAGTGGCGGTTAGCTCTTTTCCTTAACTGCTACTGCCTATTTGGTGAAGGTACATTCACAATGCTGTTGTTGGGATAGGGGGTAGAGAAGTACCAGGATTTGACCCATGACAGTGAAGGAATTGATTAAATATTTCCAAGATTTGACAGTTTAGATGTAGAGAGGATATCTCCTCTTGTGGGAAAGGCTATAACCAAGGGTGACTGTTTAAAAATAATGGATTACCCATTTAAGATAAAGAAGAAGAGAAATTCTTTCGGAGAAAGTTGAGTCTTTGGAACTCTCTTCCTCAAAAGAAAGAGAAAGAAAAGTACTGGAGTACTTTTAAAATTGAGGTGGATAGATTCTTGACCAGCAAAAGATGAAAGGTTGTCAGTCAGGTGTGAATGTGTTTTTAAATGGCAGAGGCGGCTTGAGGGGCCAAGTGGCCTATTACTTTACATGCTTGATCCATCATTTTTCATATCTAGGCTCCATTGGAGGAAGATATTTCTAGGAAATGCCCTGATGTACGGCCAGAAAAGTTTAAGATTGTGTTAACTAAGCATGTAAAAATAGCCATCATAATTCTACAGGTAGTTTTCTCTGTGAAAGATAACTGGGTGTGTTTTAAGCTGATGGTCACGCCCACATCAGATGAGGGGCTAGATTGAGAAGGTGGGACCTTCATGATAACCTAGGCAATACAAGACTTGAATGCACTCTGTGGTAACACTATTAAAAACCTGCCATCCAGAGCTAATCAACTCCCAACAAGGCCTTGATGGTTATTGTTAAATAAGCAATGTCAATTTGAAATGTGGCGTCTAAACCAGCAGATGGTTTATATTCCATCCTGACTGAGTGTCTGCAGGTCAGGATTATGAAAGCACATAATACAATTACTGAGTGACCATAAAGTTACACTGAGGACATTGATAATGTTACTTTGACTTAGCTGCCGAAAGATCCTGAAATGCAAAAAGTTTCTTTCTCAAAAAATCTTTTAATTCTTATCCAATAGAATGAACCAGTGTCACAAATGTAGAGGGTGTGAGAAGAATATCTTTAATATTTCACGTTAAGCCCAATTGTAAGTTAATTCGTTGCAATCCTGTCCTAAATTGGTTAATATTGTAATGCACAATCGCAAAATGTTGTTAATTGTTTTCCCAGAACAGTCCCCACAAGCAGAAGCACCAAGTGAAAAGGCAGATGCCACAAACTAGAAAAGTATTTAGAAGCATGATTAGAATATTCTTACACTATCACTTGGGAAATAAATATCTGCCAAAGAGCTTTTTTCTTCACTGATAAATTGTTGGCCAATTAAAAAAAAAAAATCAATAAAACAAGCTACTACAAGGGGAAAAAGAATAAAATAAATCCAGCAGTTCTGCATAAACAACCCCTGAGTAAATGAAGATTGCTGCATTAAGAAGAAGTTTCAAATTCCAAAGTCATTTCCTGTCAGCATTCTCACTGGGACTAAACTACTTTAGTTAGAAAAAACAACAAGTAAATACATTTCTCAATCAACCAACAACCTGCCAAAAGGACAATGCAAATGCAAGGGGTCGATATGACATTTGGGCAAATGTTGGTTCAATACCCAATCACTCATAGCTCTCTCACCTAGTATCCATTTTTACTCTTCCCTCTGTCCTCCCACACAGAACATTGAACAACAGTACAGAACAGGCCCTTCAGCCCTCGATATTGCACTGACCTGTGAACTAATCGAAGCCCATCACCCTAGACTATCCCATCATCATCCATATGCTTATCCAAAGGACTGTTTAAACACCCCAAATGTAGCTGAGTTAACTACATTGGCAAGCGGGGCATTCCATGCCCTTATCACTGAGTGAAGAATCTGCCTTAAACATCTGTCTTAAATCTATCATCCCTCAATTTGCAGCTATGCCCCTTCATACAAGCAGATATCATCCTAGGAAAAAGACTCTCACTGTCCACCCTATCTAATTCCCCGATCATCTTGTATGCCTCTATTAAAATCACCTCTTAGCCTTCTTCTCTCCAATGAAAACAGACCCAAGTTCCTCAGCCTTTCCTCATAAGACCTTTGCTTCAGACCAGGCAACATCCTGGTAAATCTTGTCTGCACCTTTTCCAGTGCTTCCACATCCTTCCTGTGATGGATCGACTAATACTGCACACAATATTCCAAGCGTGGCCCCACTAGCGTTTTGTACAGTTGCAGCATGACATCATGGTCTGAAACTCAATCCCTCTCCCAATAAAAGCTAACACACTGTATGCCTTCTTAACAGCACTATCCACCTGGATGGCAACTTTCAGGGATCTATGTACATGGACACCAAAATCCCTCTGCACATCCACACTACCAAGAATCTTTCAATTAACCTAGTGTTTTGCCTTCCTGTTATTCTTCCCACCTTATTGCGCACACACCTTATCATCACGCAGGCTGGGTAAATAGGTATCTGCTCTAGCCAATGCAGCTGTTCTTTGCAGTAGCCCACTAACCCTTGTCAGGATCAGTAATTTGATTCACTCCATATCAAGGAACTCCCTAAGCCATTTGATACTGCAAAAGCTGACAACCAGCAATATTAAAGAAGACATGTTCCAGAAATCATCATGCTCATAGCCAAGCTGTTCCAATATGTCGACACACTGGAGTCTACTCAACAAAGTGGAAATTTGCCTAGGAATGTCCTATACACTAAAAGCAGGACAAATCCTAACTTGTCAATTACTGCCCTATCAGTAATTCAATCATCAGAAAGGTGATGGAAGGAATCAACTGTATTATCACCCTACACTTGACTGACGAGGGAAGGGGCCATATTGGACCTGGTATTGAGGAACGAGCCTGGACAGGTGGTCGAAGTTGCGGTGGGGGATTTCTTTGGGAACAGTGACCACAATTCTGTAAGTTTTAGAATACTCATAGATAAAGATGAGAGTGGTCCTAAGGGAAGAGTACTAAACTGGGCCAAGGCCAATCATATCAAAATTAGGCAGGAGCTGGGAAATGTGGATTGGACAGAGCTATTTGAAGGGAAGTCCACATTTGAGATGTGGGAGGCTTTCAAACATAGCGCAGGATAGGCATGTTCTGTTGAAGGCAAAGGATAGGAAAGGCAAGATTTGTGGATGACAGGAGAAATTGTACGTCTAGCCAAGAGGAAAAGGGAAGTGTATATAAGGTCTAGGCAGCTAAGAACAGAACGGGCCCTGGAGGAACATCGGAAGGGTAGGACAAGTCTTAAACGAGGAATCAATCAGGCTAAAAGGGGTCATGAAATAGCTTTAGCGAGGAGAATTAAGGAGAACCCCAAGGCCTTTTATTCTTCTATAAAAGCAAGTGGGTAACTAGAGAAAGGATTAGTCCACTAAGGATAATGAAGGAAGGCTGTGAGTCAAACCTGAGAGAATGGGTGAGATTCTAAATTACTTTACATCAGTGTTCACTGAGGAGAGGAACATCATGAATGTTGCGATTAGAAATAAAAGTTTGATTAGCCTGGATCATGTTGACACAAGTAGGGAAGATGTGTTGGGTAGGCTAGAGGTTATTAAGGTGGACAAATCCCCAGGACCGGATGGGATCTATCCCAGGTTGCTGAGGGAGGTGAGAGAGGAAATAACTGAGGCCCTGACAGATATCTTTGTGGCATCCTTAAATACAGGTGAGGTGCTAGAGGACTGGAAGGTTGCTCATGTTGTCCCCCTGTACAAGAAGGGTATAGGGATATTCCAGGTAACTACAGACCAGTGAGCCTGATGTCAGTGGTGGGAAAGTTGCTGGAGATGGTACTGAGGGTTAGGATCTATTTATATTTAGAAAAGAATGGGCTTATCAGTGATAGGCAACATGGTTTGCGGGGGAGGGGGGAGATGTAGGTGCAGCTTTTGCACTTCTTGTGGTGGCAGGGAAAGGTGCCAGGAGTGGAGGATGGGTTATTAGGGGGGGGGACGTGGATCTAACAAGGGAGTTGTGGATTGAATGGTCACTCCAGAATGCAGGTAGACATAGGGATGGAATATATCCCTGGTAGTGTGGTCTGTTTTTAGGTGGCAGAAATGGTGGAGGATGCTGCGATGTATCCAGAGGGTGGTAAGATGGGAGATGTGGACAGGGTGATGGGGAGTGATGGGGGGTGGGGGGGGGGGGGGGTGGTGGGTGGTCTGTCCTTTTTGCAAGTGGAGGAGTGGGGTTCTAGGACGGAGGTGCCGGAAGTGGAGGAGATGTGCTAGGAGCATCATCGACCATGTGGGAGGGAAAATTATGGTCTTTGAAGAAGGAGGCTACCTATGATGTTCTGTGGTGGAACTGGTCCTCCTGGAAGCAAGTGCGGTGGAGGCAGAGGAATTGGGAATAAGGGATAATATTTTTTTTTACAGGAGGTAGGGTGGGAAGAGGCGTAGTCCAAGTAGATATGGGAGTTGGTGGGTTTGTAGTAAATACCTGTGTGGAGTTGATCACTGGAAATGGAGACAGAGAGGGAGTTGATCAAGATGGTCAAGGTGAACGTGAAGTTGGAGCGGAGCTGTTTGTGAAGTCGATGAGCTGCTCAACCTCCTCGTGGGAGCACAAGGTGGTGCTGGTACAGTCAGTAATCAATGTAACGGAAGAAAAGGTGGGGAATGGTGCTGGTGTAGCTGTGGAAGATGGACTGTTTCATGTATCTGACAAAGAGGCAGGCTTAGCTGGGACCATGCAGCTGCCCATGACTACCCCTTTGTGCTGGAGGATTTGAATGAGAAATTGATGAGGGTGAGGACCAGTTCAGCCAATCGGATGAGTATCAGTGGAAGGGTACTGGTTAGGTTGGCCTGAGGGGAAGAAACAGAGGGCTTGAAGACCTTAGTCATGGTGGATAGAAAAAAAATGGGGACCGGAAAAACAAAAGTCATGGAGAAGGGGGAGGGTGTGGGTGGTATCCTGAATGTAGGTGGGGAGTTCCTGGACTAAGGGGGACAGGATGGTGTCAAGGTATGCAGAGATACGTTCAGTGGGGCAAGAGCAGGCTGAGACAATGGGATGACCAGAGCAGTCAGGTTTGTGAATTCTAGGTAGGAGGTAGGAGGTGTGGGGTTCCTGGACTATGAGATTAGAAGTTTGTGGGTGGGAGATCCCTGAGGCGGTGAGATTGTGGACTGTCTGGGAGATTATGGTTTGGTAATGGGATGGGAGATCATGGTCGAGGGGGTCATCCTCCTGCTATTTATCTCTCAGCCCCATTGGGCCACAAGCCTCATTCCTGATTTAGAACATTTAAAAAGAACAGGGAGGGTGGAAAAAAAGAGGGGGTGTAGCGTTGCTAATCAGAGAGTGCATCACAGCTACAGAAATGAAGGTTGTTGAAGAAGGTGTGTCTACTGAGTCAGTCTGGGTGGAAGTTAGGAACAGCAAGGGAACAGCCACCACTTTGGGGCTATTCTGCAGACCACCTAATTGCAGTAGAGAGATTCAAGATCTCATAGGCAGGCAGATTCTGGAAAAATGAAGAAATAGCAGGATTGTTGTTATGGGTGATTTCAACTTTCCCAATATCAACTGGAGCCTCCTCAGTGCAGATGGTTTGGATGGAACCGTTTTTGTCAGGTGCGTTCAGGAGGGTTTCCTTACTCAGTATGTAGACAGACTGATGAGGGGAAAGGTCATTTTGGATTTGGTGCTCGGCAACGAGCCAGGACAGGTATCAGATCTCGCTGTGGGTGGGCACTTTGGTGACAGTGATCACAACTGCCTCACATTTAGCATAGCCTTGGAGTGGGAAAGGTGCAGTTACTGAGGGAAGATATTTAATTGGGGAAAAGGAAATTATGACGCTATCAGACAGGAGTTGAGAAGTACAGACTGGGAGCAATTGTTCCACAGAAAGGGAACAGCAGACATGTGGAGACTGTTTAAGAAGCAATTGTTGTCAGTGATGCAGAAATTTGTTCCTGTGAGAAGGGATAAGATTACGGAACCTTGGATGGTGAGAACAGAGGAACTTCTCATCAAAAGGAAGAAGGCAGCTTACGTAAAGTGGAGGAAGCAAGGATCGAGCACAGCTTTAGAGGATTACAGGCTTGCTAGAAAGGAGCTCAGAAATGGACTGAGGAGAGCCAGGAGGGGGCATGAAAAAGGCTTGGCAAGAAGGATTAGGGAGAACCCAAAGGCATTTTACTCATACGTGCGGGATAAGAGAATGATCAGGGAGAAGGTAGGGCCGATCAGGGATAGTGGAGGGAACTTGTGCATAGAGTCTGAGCAGATAGGGGAACTCCTAAATGAGTTTTTTGCTTCGATTTTCACCAAGGAAAGAGAACTTGTTGTAAATGAAAACTTACAGTAGCTGGGATACAGTCTTGACCAGATCAGGATTGATGAAGTTGATGTGCTAGGAATATTGGAAAATATTAAGATGGATTAATCCCCAGGGTCAGACCAGATTTATCCGAGGCTGCTCTGGGAAGTGAGAAAGGAGGTTGCTAAGCCGCTGTTGAGGATATTGGCCTCCTCCCTCTCCACAGGAGTCGTACCAGAGGATTGGAAGGAGGCGAATGTTGTTCCTCTTTTCAAGAAGGGGAATAGGGAAATCCCTGGCAATTACAGACCAGTTAGTCTCACGTCTGTGGTCAACAAAGTTTTGGAAAGAATTGAGGGATAGGATTTATGACTATTTGGCAAAGCATAGTGTGATTAAAGGCAGTCAGCATGGCTTTGTGAGGGGCAGGTCATGCCTCACAAACCTTATTGAGTTCGTTGAGGAGGGGACGAGACAGGTCGACAAAGGTCATGCAGTGGATGTGGTGTAAATGGACTTCAGCAAGACATTTGATAATGAGCCTACCATGGTAGGCTCAGGGATACTGGGAGATTTGGCTATCTGGATTCAGAATTGGCTGCCTGACAGAAGGCAGAGAGTGGTTGTAGATGGAAAGCTTTCTGCATGGAGATCAGTGTTGAGTGGGGTCCCACAGGGCTCTGTTCTTGGGCCTCTGCTCTTTGTAGTTTTTATAAATGACTTGGATGAGGTGGTTGAGGGGTGGGTTAGTAAATTTGCAGATGACACAAAGGTTGGAGGTGTCATCGATAGTATAGAGGGCTACTGCAGGCCGCAGCATGACATAGACAGGATGCAGGGCTGGCAGATGGAGTTCAACCTGGATAAATGCGAAGTGATGCATTTTGGAAGGTCAAACTGGAATGCTGAATATAGGATTAGAGACAGGATTCTTGGTAGTGTGGAGAATCAGAGGGATCTGGATGTGCAAGTACATAGATCCCGCAAAGTTGCCACTCAAGTGGCTAGGGTTGTTAAGAAAGCATATGGTGTTTTGGCTTTCATTAACAGAGGGATCAAGTTTAAGAGCCGCAAGGTTTTGCTGCAGCTCTACAAGTCCCTGGTGAGACCACACTTGGAATATTGTGTCCAGTTCTGGTCGCCCTACAATAGGAAAGATACAGAGGCCTTGGAGAGGGTGCAAAGAAGGTTTACCAGGATGCTGCCTGGACTGAAGGGCTTGCCGTATGAAGAAAGGTTGAATAGGCTCAGACTTCAAAATAATGAGAGGAATAGATAGAGTCAATAGCAAGAGACTTTTCCCCAGGGCAGGATTGACTGGTACGAGAAGTCATAGTTTGAAGATATTAGGAGGAAGGTATAAAGGAGACGTCAGAGGTAGGTTCTTTACACAGATTTGTGAATACATGGAATGCGATGTCAGCTGTGGTGGTGGAAGCAGAGTCACTGGGGACATTTAAGCGACTGCTGGACATACACATGGAGAGCAGTGAGTTGAGGGGTGGGTAGGTTAAGTTACTACATTTTACATTAGGATTAAACCTTGGCACAATGTCGTGGGCCAAAGGGCCTGTTCTGTGCTGTACTTTTCTATGTTCTATGATGAAGGGCTTATGCTTGAAATGTCAATCTTCCTGCACCTCGGATGCTGCCTTACCGGCTGTACTTTTCCAGTACCACACTCTTCAACTCTGATCTCCAGCATTGTCTTCAGTCCTCACTTTCTCCAAGCCAGGTATCTCAGAGCTAGGACATCTCTGTAGGAGCTCCTCATGGGAGTGTCAAGGGCCCAATCATATTCAGCTGCTTCATCAGTGACATACTCTCCACTATAGAGATGTTCATTGCACAAAAAACAAATGTTCAGCACCATTTGTGGCCAAATTCAGCAAGACCCAGACAATGTTGTGGCCTGGCCTGAAAAGTGGCAACAACATGCACACCACAAAAGTGCCAGGCAATTACCATCTCAAACAAGGGAGAGAGAACCATTTTGCCTCGGCAGTCAATGTCGTTAATTTAGCTGAATCCTCCAATTTAATTTTCTGGGGACTATTAGTGCCTAAAAAAACTGAACTGGACTAGCCATACAAGTATTGTGACTACAAAAGTAGGTCAGATGCTTGGATTTTGCAGTGAATAACTTAGTTCCTGACCTCCAAAAGCCTGCCCATCATGTGCAAGGCATAATTCAGGAATGTGATTGAATACTTCCTACTTGTCTGGAAGAGTGCAGCTCCAAAAAAAAAACAAGCAGCTTGACAATATAAAAATTAACACAGCCTGCTTTATTGGCACCACATCCAATCCACATATCAGTGATATGCAGTAGCAGCAGAGTGTACCATCTACAAGATGCCCTACAGAAAATCTAAGGCTCCTTGGACAGCACCTTCCAAACCCATGACCACTACCATTCTAAAAGGAGAAGGGCAACAGATACATGGGGACCACATCACCTGAAAGATCCCCTTAAAGCCATTCACCAACTTGGCTTGGAAATATAGCGCTGTTTCTTCACTGTTGTTGGGTCAAAATCCTGGAACTCCCTTCTTAACAACTTTGTGGCTTGACATACAGCAAATGGAACTGCAACTCAAGAAAATACTTCACCACCATCTTCTCAAGGGCAGTTAGGAATGAGCAAAAAATACTGGTCCAGCTAACAACTCCCACATCCATTGAGGAGGTTTTGAAAAAGTTACTTTTCAAATTGTCAAAGCATTGAAAGGCCTTAATACCTTCTTCCACATTTTTGACTTTTCTCCATGACATCAACTGTTCCGTTTGGCCCTGATGTAACTTTTCCCATCTATGGGCACCACCCCTCCTTTATTCACTTTCTTTCCTTCTTCACTCCCTTCACAAAACCAAGAGGTTTAATGTTGTTAACTAGGACTTTAGCAGTTTTTGTTTATCGATTTAGATTTTTTAAAATTGTCACATGTACTCAAGTACAGAAGTATAGGGGTGCAGTGAAAAGTGAGTAATGTCACCTCACACAGCACCACCTTTGGAACAAAGATATATAGGTATGAAAAACCTAGGTACAAACTAGGTGAAACAGGTAAAATGTTGAGCATTACCTTCATAGAATAAGTAGAAAATTAAAGAAATTAGGTAATGGTTAACATTAAAGTCTTAATTTAAACTAGAAAATAAAGGAATTAAGTTTAAGTTCAACAGTCTTTGAGGAGTCCTACACTCAAGCTGTCAGAGACCTGAGCTGCCTGTTCTTGATGTCACCACCACAGATCCCAGGGGACCTTTCACACATTTGCTCTTCCCCTGTTGGGCTACAATACCATCACTGCTGCTGAAGCTGCCACATTCCCAATCTACCCTGTTGCCTCCTGAACATGTCTGGGTAGGATCCACTTGCACTTCTATGAAGACCCTGGGCACATTTTCAACATTAAAAGTAAATCATGTTTGTTGCTCCTTTGCTCAGTTGTGGCAAATGCAGTACAGAGAGGATGTGATGGAACAGATCTGTGGCCAGAGTCTATGTATATTTAAGGCTGTTATAGATAGATTCTTGATCTGTCAGGGAATCAACTTGTGGAGAAAAGGGGGCAGATGATGGTAGAAGTGTGTAAGTCACTGCCTGAAAACACTGAAGGCAGAATCTCCAATAAATTAAGAAAATATTTGACTATGCATTTGAAACATTGTAACCCACAGAGCCACAGTCCAACTACTAGAAATTTAAAAAAATTAAAACAGTCCACACTTTAGAAGTTATAAGCATAGTGTTAAGGAATCATGCCTCTTGATTCCGAAGATACCAGAGCCAGGGAGGAGAAAAGATAAATAACAGTGAATCAAACAGAAACACTTTGGAGAACTAGGAAGAAGGCTGAAAAGCAGGACATCCAAGGTGGTTATTTCTAGTTTGCTTCCAGTTCCTTGGGCTGGTGAAGCCAGAAACAGGGAGATAATGGACTTGAACGTGTGGCTGGGGAACTGGTGCAGGAATCAAGGATTTAAATTCTTGGATCACTGGGGTAGGTTTTGTGGTAAGCATAAATTCTACAAGAGAGACAGTTTGCACCTTAATAGGTTTGGGACCAGCATTCTGGCAGGCAGGTTTGCTACTGCAACACAGCTACATTTAAACTAAGTAGCGGGGGGGGGGGGGGGGGGGGGGCGGTGGGGGGTGGGGGGGGGGTAGCGAACTGGATGTTTAAGAAGGAAATTGGAGGGTAAGTTAGAACAAGGGAAGTCAAGAACGACAACTGTATCAATGAGGCAGAAAACTCAGAAAGGGATCATGCTGTAAGGTTGAGTGAAATATGAGTTGATGGGAAGGGGGAGGGCAATAACAAATTAAAAATACTATATATGAATGCACGAAGCATTAGAAATAAGATGGATGAGCTTGAGGCTCTTTTGGAAATTGGCAGATACGATATTGTGGGATAACTGAGATGTGGCTTCAAGTGGACAGGGCCTGGGAAATGAATATTCAGATGGGCAGAGGGGGTGGGGTGGCCATGTTGGTAAGGGATGATATTCAGTCCCTTGCGCAGGGGGACCTAGAATCAGGGGATGTAGAGTCAGTGTGGATAGAGCTGAGAAACATCAAGGGTAAAAAGACCCTCTTGGGAATTATCTACAGGCCCCCAAATAGTAGTCTAGATGTCGGATGTAAGTTAAATCAGGAGCTGAAATTGGCCTGTTGCAAAGATGTTACTACAGTTATTATGGGGGATTTTAACATGCAGGTAGACTGGGAGAATCAGGATGGTATTGGACCTCAAGAAAGAGACTTTGTGGAGTGCCTCAGAGATGGATTCTTAGAACAGCTGGTGCTGGAGCCGACCAGGGAAAAGGCAATTCTGGATCTGGTATTGTGCAACGATCCAGAATTGATCAGGGACCTCAAAGTGGAGGAGCCATTGGGAAGTAGTGACCATAATACAATAAGCTTCAATCTGCAATTTGAGGGGGAGAGGGTACAATCGGAAGTGACAATATTTCTGTTGAATAAAGGGAACTATGGAGCTATGAGGGAGGAGCTGGCCAAAGTTCAATGGTGCAACACCTTAGCAGGGATGACAATGGTGGATATTTCTGTGGATAATGCAGAAGTTGCAGGATCAGTTTATTCCAAAAAGGAAGAAAGATCCTAGGAAGAGGCATGGGTGGCTGTGGCTGATGAGGGAAGTTAAGAAACATATAAAGTTAAAAGAGAAAAAGCATAACATAGCAAAGATAAGTGGGAAAACGGAGGACTGGGAAGCTTTTGAAGAACAACAGAGGATTATTAAGAGGGAAATACGCAGAGGAAAAATGAGGTACGAAGGTAAACTGGCCAATAATATAAAGGAGGATAGTAAAAAAAGTTTTTTTAGGTACGTGCAAGGCAAAAAAATGGTTAAGGCTAAAATTGGGCCCTTGAAGACAGAAACAGGGGACTATATTACGGGAAACAAAGAAATGGCAGAAGAATTGAATTAGTACTTCAGATCTGTGTTCACTGGGGAAGACACAAGCAATCTCCCTGAGGTAACAGTAGCTGAAGGACCTGAACTGAAGAGAATTTATATTTGCCAGGAATTGGTGTTGGAGAGACTGTTAGGTCTGAAGGTTGATAAGTCCCCGGGGCCTGATGGTCTACATCCCAGGGTACTGAAGGAGGTGGCTCGAGAAATCGTGGATGCGTTGGTGATTATTTTCTAGAGTTCGATAGATTCGAGATCAGTTCTTGTGGATTGGAGGGTAGCTAATGTTGTACCACTTTTTAAGAAAGGTGGGAGAAAGAAAGCAGGAAATTATAGACCAGTTAGTCTGACCTCAGTGGTGGGAAAGATGCTGGAGTCTATTATAAAGGATGAAATTATGATACACCTGGATAGTAGTAACAGGATAGGTCAGAGTCAGCATGGATTTAAGGGGAAATCATGCTTGACTAATCTTCTGGAATTTTTTGAGGATGTAACTCTGAAGGTGGATGAGGGAGGTCCAGCGGATGTCGTGCACCTGGACTTTCAGAAAGCTTTTGATAAAGTCCTGCATAGGAGGTTAGTGAGCAAAATTAGGGCACATGGTATTGGGGGCAAAGTACTAACTTGGATTGAAAGTTAGTTGGCTGATAGGAAACAAAGAGTAGTGATAAATGGCTCCATTTTGGAATGGCAGGCAGTGACCAGTGGGGTACCGTGGGGATCAGTACTGGGACCTCAGCTTTTTACAATATATGTTAATGATAAAGAAGATGGTATTAGTAATAACATTAGCAAATTTGCTGATGATACTAAGCTGGGTGGCAGAGTGAAATGTGATGAGGATGTTAGGAGAATACAGGGTGACCTGGACAAGTTAGGTGAGTGGTCAGATGCAGTTTAATGTGGATAAATGTATGGTTATTCACTTTGGTGGCAAGAACAGGAAGGCAGATTACTACCTAAAATGGAATCAATTTAGGTAAAGGGGCAGTACAGAGAGATGTGGGTGTTCTTGTCTGTCAGTCAATGAAGGTAAGCATACAGGTACAGCAGGTAGTGAAGAAGGCTAATCTTCTGCTAGCCTTCATAACAAGAGGGATTGAGTATAGAAGCAAAGAGGTTCTTCTGCAGCATTACAGGGCCCTGGTGAGACCACACTTGGAATACTGTGTGCAGTTCTGGTCTCCAAATTTGAGGAAAGACATTCTGGCTATTGAGGGAATGCAGCGTAGGTTCACAAGGTCAATTCCTGGAATGGCGAGATTACCTACACTGAAAGACTGGAGCGACTGTGCTTATATACCCTTGAGTTTAGAAGACTGAGAGGGGATCTGAGTGAGACAAATAAGATTATTAAAGGATTGGACACTCCTGGAGGCAGGAAACATGTTTCCGCTGATGGGTGAGTGCCGAACCAGAGGACACAGCTTAAAAATACAGGGTAGACCATTTAGGACAGAGATGAGGAGAAACTTCTTCACCCAGAGAGTGGTGGCTGTGTGGAATGCTCTGTCCCAGAGGGCAGTGGAGGCCCAGTCTCTGGATTCATTTAAGAAAGAGTTGGATAAAGCTCTCAAGGATTGTGGAATCAAGGGTTATGGAGATAAGGCAGGAACAGGATACTGATTAAGGATGATCAGCCATAATCATATTAAATGGTGGTGCAGGCTCAAAGGGCAGAATGGCCCACTCCTGCACCTATTGTCTATTGTTCATGGAGTTTGGGGATTTTACAGAAAAACCATTGTTTAATACAAAATATATTTCAATAGAAATTGAAGATTAGATATTTAATGGAAATACTACCACCAGTAAGTTCTCCAAGTCACTCACCATCCTGATAACAGGAAAGCTTAGAATCCCTACAGTGTGGAAACAGGCCCTTCAGCCCAACAAGCCCACACCAGCCCTCTGAAGAGTAACCCATCCAGACTTATTCCCCTGTCTAATGCACCTAACCTGCACATCTTTGGACTGTGGGAGGAAATCCACGCAGACAAAGGGAGAATGTGGGCTTCTCCCTTTCACACACACACACTTGCCTGGGACTGGAATTAAACCTGGGTACCTGGCACTGTGAGGCAGCAGTGCTAACCACTGAGCCACCATGACACCCGACAGAAATATATTGCTGTTCTTTCAATCCTCCCAACACCATTGTGGATCTATTTGCAGCACCTGGATGCACTAGTTCAAGAAGGCAGTTGACCACTACCTACTTCAGCATTTACAAGGCATCTGGATGGGTATATGAACAAGAAGGATTTACAGGGATGTGGGCTGTCAAACGGGACTCGATTAGGATATCTGGACCAATGAGAGCGGAGGGTCTCTTCCCGTGCTGTACATTTCTATGACTCTCTAACAAGAGACAAGGCCCAGCCAGCTCGCACCCCTCGAGTGATTTTTTTAAATGACCGGTGGCAGTTGGATTACATCCAAAGACTTAAGCCCATTGTAAATACTAATTAACATTCCTAAACCAAAAACTCTCTACAGACCAAGGAAAGTCTAAGCGGCAACTTGACACTAACCTTGTGATAAATTCCAAATCATCCCAGTTATGAGAAAGATTCTGGTCCAGTTTGAAACCATTTCTTCAGCCGTGATCTTATATTAAAGTGTTTCTTGCAGGTCTTCAGACAGAACCAGTTAAATTTATTGCATGGAGTCAGGAGCTATTCTCAATAAACGGAAAAAAATTCTGTGGATGCAGAAATCTGAAATAAAGTCAGAAAATGCTGTGAACATCCGGTAGCTCATACAGATATGAGAGAGAAAAATGTATACGGCAATGGGTTTGGATTTGGAAAAGAATTAAGGATGTGGAACTCGAAAGAGTGGAACACAGACTATCGACAGATTTTAACACGTCAGCCCTTCTAACCCCAACCCGAACCCTAATTGTAGGACATCCGAATGTTTTCTACCACGTTTTCTTCCCAAAAGTCAGACTGTTCCTATTGTGTAACAATATCCGATGAACAAGGACAGAGAAGGGGAAGCGCGGTCAGAGGTTTCATACTGGACGGGTGCTGGAAAATAATTTCCCCTGTGCCACCATATCGTTCATTTCTTTCTTGGATCATGTTTCCCCATAATTTAATATCTCCTCACTTCCACCCACTCAGATTTCCCTTTTCCTGCACTGGCTCCGAATCGGTTACTTTGTGAAGTTGCTCCAGGTTCTGATGAAAAGGCTGAAGCTGCCTGACGTACACTCGGGGTGTTCCAGCAATTTGTTTTTTCGAACAGCGGCTTTTTAATAAATAATTTGCGGTTCATTTCTGTGTCACACTTCCGTGGGATAAGCTTCACCTCTGAAGGCATTTCATTGACATCTATATTTGTACACCCGAGATCATTGACGAGTCCCTACCAAAAACTCATGACAGAAATCACAAATTCACTGGCATCGTTTCTCCAGAATCCTGAGCCCGTTTCAATTCCAACCGTGTACAGAAACTGAGAGTTACAATGCCTGAGATACAGAAATACTAACACTTACCCCAAAGGCAACTCTCCGATGACTTTTTTCACAATCCACGTTTGGCGTTTTATAGAGATGTGATCCTTCAGTGTTGGGTCACGCCCAGGAGATGGAACACCTGCCGCGGATTAAAATAGAACAACTCTTCCAAAAATAAACTCATTATTTCGATCAAAGAATGAGCCCTGCTGAACGGTTCCGGGAAATTGCAGCATTGCCAACCAAGTTACGAAGAATTTAGGGATTTGTGCACTAACAAATTAAGAGAAACTGAGATAACTGATTGGGAATCAAAAACAGTTTGGAGACAGAGACTGCAGATGTGGAAATCAGAAAATAAAATGCAGAAATTGCTGAAGAAACTCAGGAGGCCTGGCAGCATCTGTGCAGAGCAATCAGAGTTAATATTCAGGGCCGAGTGAATCCTCTTCAGAACAGAATAAATTTATTCTCATTTCTGTCCTGAAAAGGGTAATCTCTAATTTTAAAACAATGACTCTTATTTCTGGACTAATTCACAAGAGGAAACATCTTTTCCAAGTTCATCTTGTCAAGACCATTCAAGGTCTTATACACTTCAATCGGGTCAACCTACAATCTTCTAAATCCATGTTGAATAAAGACCAGTCTGCCACTCTATCCGTATAAAATAACCATCTCATTCTAGGTATGAATCTGGTAAACCTCCTCTGAACTGCCTTCAACCCAGTAACATTCTTTCGTAAATAAGGGGACCAAAACCGCGCACAATATTTGAGATCTGGTGTCACCAATGCCCTTGATAACAAGCAGAATATCTTTACTTTTATGTTCTATTATTATATTGTAGTAAAGGATAATATTCTTGTATTAAAGGATAATATTCTAGATTATATGCTGTACCTGCACACAAATGTTATGTGACTCATACACTAGAACCACTTAATTTATCTGCTGATATTAATTATCTTAATTTGTGCTACCCAGAGCTTCTAATTTTGTATGGTACTTGTGTTTTCTGCAGTGAAGACAAACAAAAAAAAACTGTTCAATATCTTCCACTTCCTTATTCAGGGTTAGAGACAAAAATAACTGCAGATGATGGAATCCAAAGTAGCCAGGCAGGAGCCTGGAAGAACACAGCAAGCCAGGCAGAATCAGGAGATGGAGAAGTCAACATTTCAGGGGTAACCCTTCTTCAGGACTGGGGGGAGCTGCAGATAAAGTGGGTAGTGGGGGCAGGATGGTGAAGTGGAAACGGGTAGAAGGTATGACCTGGTTGGTCAATGGGAGGAAGAATTTGGTTGGTAGCAGTGAGTAGTGGAAAGGTGGGGGAGGGACTGGGAAGGGAATCAAGGAATGGGAAGGGAAGTCATTTGAAATTGGAGAACTCAATGGACTGTAGGCTGCCCAGGCAGAAAATGAGGTGTTGTTCCTCCAATTTGTAGTGTGGTTCATTATGGCAATGGAAGTAACCAAGGATGGTCATATTGTTAGAGAGAAGAAGGTTGAGAGGTGACTTAATTGAAACATATAAGATAATCAGAAGGTTAGATAGGGTGGACAGTGAGAGCCTTTTTTCTAGGATGGTGGTGGATAGCATGAGAGGACATAACTTCAAATTGAGGGGTGATGGATATAGGACAGATGTCAGACGTCATTTCTTTACTTGGAGAGTAGTAGGGACGCAGAACACACTGCCTGCAACAGTAATAGACTTGCCAACTTTAAGGGCATTTAAATGGTCATTGGATAGGCATATGGACGAGAATGGGATAGTGTAGGTTAGATGGGCTTCATATTGGTTCCACAGGTCTGTGCAACATTGAGAGCTGAAGGGCCTGTACTGCGCTGTAACATTCTATGTTCTATGTTGGATTGAGAAGGGGATGACTGGGAAGTCTGGTCATTCCCTGTATGGCCCGGCTGAGATGCTCAGCAAACCGTTCCCTAAGTTTACGTTTGGTCTCCCTGATGTACAGAAGACCACATCGGGAGCACCTGATGCAGTAAAGTAGGTTGGAAGAGAGTCAGGTGAACCTCAGTCTCACCTGGAAGGACTGTTTGTGGCCATGGATGGAGGTGAGGGGGATTGGTGTACCGGCAGGTTTTGCATCTTTTTCGGTTGCAGGGGAAGGTACCTGGGGGTTCTAGTGTCGGTGGGGAGAGTGGCACAAACCAAGGACTGTCAAAGGGAATGGTTCTTGCGGAAGGCAGGGAGGGTTGGTGAAGGGAAGATGTTCTTGGTGGTGTGGTCTAGTTGGAATTGGTGGAAGTGTTAAAGGATGATGCGGAGACTAGTGGGGTGGTAGGTGAGGATAAGGAATCTTTATTGCACCGAGGGGTTTTTGAGCTGTGGAACAGGGAAAGGTTGTGGTGCATTGGAGGGAGGTCTGGAGGACAGAGGTAGGAAAAAAGCATCGTTCGAGATAGGTGGAATCTGGGCTGTTCACGAGTAGAATGTCTCCTTGTCCAAGCAGATGCAGCGGAGGCGGAGGAATTAGAAGAGTGGGATTGAGTTCTTGCAGGAGGAGGTTTAGTCCAGGTCTGGGTACTTCCTCATTCACTACAATAAGGACCAACACTTATTTAAGTTGTAATGTTCCTTTTTATGTACTAATGGAAACTCACATAGAATCATAGAGTCATGGAGACCTACAGCACAGAAACAGACCATTTGGCCCAAACTGTCCATGCCGAACAAAACGTCCACACACGCTCACCCCACTTACCTGTATTTGGCCCATATCCTTCTAATCCTTTCCTATCCATGTATTTGTCCAAATGCTTTTTAAATGTTATTAATGTATGTGCCTCAACCACTTCTGCTGACAGCTCATTCCAGATGCATACCACCCTCTGTGTAAAAGAGTTACCCCTCAGCTTTCCTTTTGTACTTTCCCATCTTACCTTAAACTGATACCCTCTGGTCCTTGATTCCCCAACCTTGGGAAAAAGACTTAATGCGTTCACCCAATCCAGGCCTCTCACGATCGTATACACTTTTATCAGATCCCCCCTCAGTCTCCTATGCTCTAAAGAAAAAAGTCTTAGCTTGTCCAACCTCTCCCTATAACTCAGACCATTGAGTCCTGGCAACATCCTTGTAAATTTCTTCTGCACTCTTTCCAGTTTAATAACATCCTTCCTATAGCAAGGTGACCAAGACGCCTTTACAACTGCAACTCAATTTCCCAACTTCTATACTAAATGTCCTGACTGATGAAGGCCAGTGTGCCAAAAGCCTTCTTCACTGTCCTGTCTACCTATCACTCCACTTTCAGTGCACCTGAACTTCAAAAGCCCTCTGTTTTACTACACTCCTTAAGGCCCTACCATTCACCAGGAAACTTTTCAAAATGTAAGACCTCATGCTAATTTATATTAAACTCCATTTGCCATTTCCCGGCCCACTTCCCCAGATAATCAAGGTCCTGCTGCAATTTCTGATAATCTTCTTCACTGTCCATGATACTGCCTATTTTAGTGTCATCAGCAAACGTACTAATCATGCCTTGTACATTCTCATCAAAGTCATTGTTATACATAACAAACAGTATTGGATCCAGCACTTAACCCTGAGGCACTCCACCACTTACAAGCCTCCAGGCCGTCAAGTATCCTTCCATAATTACCCGCTGCTGCCTACCATCAAGCCAATTGTGTATCCAATTTGCCAGCGCTTCCTGGATTCCATGTGATCTAACCTTCCAGAGCAGTTCACCATGTATAACCTTATCAAATGCCTTACTGAAATTCCTTTAAACTACATCCACAGCCCTGCTTTCGTCAACCTTCCTGGTCACTTCATCAAGGAAATCTAACAAATTTGTGAGGCATGCTCTCCCACACACAAAGATTAGGTTTTCCAAATCAAACCCCGTATTTCCAAATGCATATATACCTTATCTCTTAGAATCTTCTCAAGCAACTTACCGATCACAGATATTAGGCTTACTGATCTGTAGTTCTTAGTTTTTTTTCTTTGCAGCCCTTCTTGAATAATGGCAAATATTCATTCCCTTCCAGTCTTCCAGGACCTCACCTGTGACTAATGATGATGCAAAAATATCAACCAGGGCCCCACAATTTCTTCTCTGGCCTCTTGCGGTGTTCTTGGATATATTTGGTCAGGGCCAGGACATTTATCCACCTTCATACATTCTAATACATCCACTATCTCTTCTATTATGATATGGATTGTCCCCAAGATATAACACCAACTTCCCCAAGTTCCCCTGTCATAGAGTCATAGAGATGTACAGTATGGAAGCAGACCCTTCGGTCCAACCCGTCCATGGCGACCAGATATCCCAACCCAATCTAATCCCACCTGCCAGCACCCGGCCCATATCCCTCCAAACCCTTCCTATTCATATACCCATCCAAATGCTTTTTAAGTGTTGCAATTGAACCAGCCTCCATCACTTCCTCTGGCAGCTCATTCCACACACATGCTACCCTCTGTGTGAAAAAGTTGCCCCTTAGGTCTCTTTTATATCTTTCCCCTCTCACCCTAAACCTATGCTGTCTAGTTCTGGACTCCCCCACCCCAGGGAAAAGACTTTGTCTATTTATCTTATCCATGCCTCTCATAATTTGTATAAACCTCTATAAGGTCACCCCTTAGCCTCCGATGTATTCATGTCTTTCTCCATGGTAAACACAGGCCAGAAATATTCATTGAGAACCTGGCATATCTCCAGTTGTTCTACACATACATGTCCACTTTGGTCTTTGAAGGGCCTATTATTTCTCTAGTTATTTTTCTGCCTTTAATTTACTTAAAGAACCTCTTTGGGTTCAATCTAATCTTCTCAGCCAAGGCTATCGCAGGCCCCCTTTTCACCCGCTAGATTTCCTTCTTCAGTAAATTTCTGTATCCCCTATATATCTGCAGGGATTCCCTTCATCCCAGCTGCTGTACCTGAGTCATACCTCCATCCTTTTTTTGGTCAAAGCCTCAATATCTCTCACATAATCTATTTTGTCCCTACTTATCAACCTTTTGGTACATTGTGCTAGTTTATAACACACTCTTAATAATCAGGATTACTTACTGTTAGCTGCAACATTATAAGATTCTTCTTATGATTAGAGTATGTCATTTTCAAATTTCAATTGTAAGATGATCTCAATTTCGCAGCGGATCTTGTACTATGACATTACCAATTAATCCAACATCATTGCGTAATACTAGATCTAAAATATATCTGTTCCAAATGTACTGCTCTGGAAAACTGTCAGAAAGTATTATGCAATCTCCTTTTCCAGCTCACCATTGCCAATTTAGTTGGCCTAATCCATGTAGTAATTAAAATTTCACCAGAACTATGACATTGCTTTTGTTACAGTTGCAATAATTTCCTGCTTGCTGCTGTGTCCATTGGTAGAAATACAGTTAGGTGTCTATAGACCACTCCCACTGGTGTACTCAAACTCTTGCTATTCCTAATATCTATTCATACTTTCTAATTGTCTGAGCCAAGATTCTTCCTCACTAATATTCTTACGTAAATCTTTATAGTCACTCGTATTTCTCCTCTTTGAGAAGGAAGCATCATCTGTGGCGACATAAGGATACAGTTAAGCCAAAAGAAACACTACAATTCTGTGAAGATCAGTGATAGGTCAGATAATGGTAGACTTCAGGAATCATCAAAGAAAGATGAACAGAGAAAGAAGTTAGAGTATGAGAGAACTTCAGGTCTAGTTTTATAAAAATGGAATTATGGCAAAAGATTTAAAATTAAATTTTAAGAATGAAGATAAAACTTCAAAAGGTAAAGGGTAACTAAAGTGCATGTTATTCCTTTAAAGAGAAAGAGGGCTGAATCTTGTCATATTTTCACTGTGTAATTTCTTTGAGTTCCATGGAAGTTTTCCTTGAGGCCTGGTGTGTTTTCTTGCGCTATTGCCCCAAACATGCCTCATTAATTGTTTACTGCTCAAATCTGGTGGTAGCAGGAATTCACCACTGTGATGTAGTCAGAACTTACCACTACCTGGAATAGGCCGTCATTACTTTAGCCATCACCATCTTGGAGGCCCAGTTACATGCCTGGTTAAGTGCTGGAATAGCTCTTCATCAACAAAGTAGTGGCACTGCAGCTAAAAGCCCACATTGCTCATGGCAAATTGATGGCATGGCAGACACTTCTTAACACGTACAACAACATTCTCTTACCACGATTACCGTGACTGTTGTCCATTAAAATACCTCCTGGACTGACTTCTCCCCACCCCCTCATCCAACTTTGAAGGACGACCCTAATGATTGACTGACAAGTTGCCAACTGCTCTCTTTAACTGATTGATATCTTGGAAGTCCCCTGACTGCTTGCACCGGACCTTCAGTGCTGGCACTCCCTGAACTGCAGTGGGATCAAACGCCTGACCATGACTGTCCGAGTGGCCAGCTGACTATTCCCAAACCCTTGGACTGTGTGTGGACGCTCCCCTTATCTGACTCCACTGGAGTCCATTGACTGAAAGCAGAAACCCTTCCTCCCTCAACATGAATGCGGACTATGCCCCACTGACTTTCAGATATGGCTGCTTGGTTGAAGAATGCCGCAAGGGCATCTGTGTTTGCTGTAAATGTGTGATTGAAATGGCACTGTACCATACAGCAAGATGCCTACCCTCTGCCACTGATCACTACCATCAAGCATGACAAGCTATCCCCTCTGAGTCTATGCAAAAGTGGGCGGCACGGTGGCACAGAGGTTAGCACTGCTGCCTCACAGCGTTAGAGACCCGGGTTCAGTTCCCGCCTCAGGCGACTGTGTGGAGTTTGCATGTTCTCCCCGTGTCTGCGTGGGTTTCCTCCGGGTGCTCCGGTTTCCTCCCACAGTCCAAAGATGTGCAGGGTCAGGTGAATTGGCCATGCTAGATTGCCCGTAGTGTTAGGTAAGGGGTAAATATAGGGGTATGGGTGGGTTGCGCTTCGGCGGGTCGGTGTGGACTTGTTGGGCCGAAGGGCCTGTTTCCACACTGTAAGTAATCTAAAAAACAGCATGTCAAGAGAGAAGTACTATGAGCCTTTAAGCTTCCGCTGTGACACCAACTCACTAAAAGTCACAGCAGGGCAAAGTGGGAGATGGTAAAGTGAGAGAGGGCAAGATGGGAGATGGGAAGGTTGGACGAGGCATGGAGGGATACTGTGAGCATGCAAGTATGCACTACATGAGTGAGAGAAGCCTGAGATGCAGCATGATCCACTCTTTGAGCCAGGTGCTTGACCTTCTATTCAATGTCCATGCAGTTGCAACACAATTGCCATTGCAATTTGAAGGGCAGCACTATAGTCAAGTAGTATACTGTCAGTGGATTGGAGATATGCCGTGATTGCATGGAGAGGCTGGCATATATTGGATATCAGCACCCATAGAGCTGTGGTACTTACAGCTGCTGACCTGAAGAGGGATATTGTTGCCAGGTGCAAGAGGGAGATTGAGAGGAGTAGGCAATGAGTTGGAGTTGCAAGGTACCTGTGCAGATGTCCATTTCAGGAATTCCTGTCTAGTTTCTGTCCATTCATGGTACAGGATATGCATGAAGTGAGATTCAGCTTTCCAAATGATAGATGAAAATCGAGAGATAAAAGAGAGAGAGCAATTTGAAGCAAACACCATCGCTAAGAAAGAGGTTCTGGGAAAACTATGATACCTAAAATTTGACAAATCAAACACAGACAAAGAACTGAACTCCAGTGATGTTCTACAGTCGGTGTCAAAGCCATATTTGACCGAGTATGGCACAAAGAACCCTAGCAAAACTGAAGTCACTGGGAATCTCTCACTACAGGGGTAAGTTTCCTAGGCCACATATTTTCTAACCAGAGGTGTTCAAAAGTGTTCTTACACTCCTCTGAAGCAGGTGGGACTCACATCTGGACCTCCTAGGCAGAGATAGGGACTTTACCACTGTACCACAGGACCAGTCATCTCAGCTGCCACATCAATGATTTTCCTTCTATTATAAGGTCAGAAATGTGGATGTTCACTGACAATTGCACAATGTTCAGCACCATTCATGACTCTTGTCACAATTCTGGTCTTTTTACAAGGTGACTCTGCCCTTGAGTTTTTTTTTCAGAGAGGGAATAATTGGCCAGGCTCCAACTAGGCTGGGTTTGAAAGGTTTATCGGGGCCCTTTTTGTTTACCCCTAACAGATAATGCCTCTGGTCTAAGGCTTCAATGTCTTTTAAAAAACGATATAATCAAGGGGGCTTGGCCAGCTCTCTAGCTGTGCAGTTCTGTTCAGTTCGGGGGTTAGTTGAGTCAGAGTCATGGTTGAAACTGGAAGCTCTCCCTCCACCTGCCCTTCTAACTTTGTAACTTATAAGCTTTTTATGTCATTTTTAATCTTTGCACTAAGAGGTCTGTTTATGGGGATTGTTGCAAGTATCTTTGGAACAGTATCATTAAGTCGAGTTTTTGGGTTAGGATAAGTTATCTGGTATTCTAGTTTCTGTTCTTTGTGTTTTATTCTGTAATTGTGTAAATAAATTCTGTTTTTTTAAAACGTGGCCGTCAGACCAGCTACTTCACTCTGAGAATATCCACTGTACACTTACCTGAAACAAATAGCAAAATTACGGTCTGATCTACCTGCTTAAAAATGTTTTAAGGAGTCTGGCCTGGTCCATAACACCCTTCAGATAAAGAAACTGACCTAGGTCATATGCAGTATGTTGAGGACAACATCCAAACTTCGGCTGTTAAATGGCAAATACATTGATGCTACTCAAACACCAGGGAATAACGATCTCAAACAAGACAGAATCTAACTATTCCCCAAACGACCACCAAGACTGAATCCCCTACAATCAAAATGCTGGGGCTTACCATTGAGCAAAACTTGAACTGGATTAGCCTTACAAATACTGTGACTACAAGAGCATGTCAGAGTCGGGAATTTTGAAGTGAGTAACTCACTTCCTGACTCCCAAAGCTTGTTCACCATCCATAAAGCACAAATCAGGAGTGCGATAGAATAGTCTCCATATATCTGGATGAGTGCAGCTCCAACAACACTCAAGAAGCACAATACTATCCAGGAGAAAAAACATATAGCTTGATTGGCAGCCCATCCACAACCTTCAACATTCAACATTCACTCCCTCCATCGCTGTTGCTCAGAAGCAGCAGCATGTACATCTACATGATGTACAGAACCAACTCAACCATACTGTTTCTATAGAACCTTCTAAACCTGCACTATCTTAGCAGAACAATGGTAACAGTTGATTGGGAACACCCCTCCAAACCACATACTGTCATTAATTGGAAATAGATTGCCACTGTTGAAGGTTAAAATTGCTGGAAATCCTTCCCTAACTCCCTATGGATTTCAGGTTTTCATAAAGACAGTTAACTACTATCATCTTAAGGACAAGAGACTTAAAAGGAGTGACTAGGAGAAAGTGAGGACTGCAGATGTTGGAGATCAGAGTTGAGAGTGTGGTTGCTGGAAAAGCACAGCAGATCAGGCAGCATCTGAGGAGTAGGAGAGTCAATATTTCGCGCATAAGCCCTTCATCAGGAATGAAGAGCTAATGTCGAAACATTGATTCTCCTGCTCCTTTTATACTTACTGACCTGCTGTGCTTTTCCAGTACCACACTCTTCGCTTAAAAGGAGTGATTGCAGATATACTAAAAACATAGATAATACTTTTCTAAAACTCCTTAGTTTCTGGAAGAGTTGCTTTAGTTGCAAAAGAGCAAGTATAACACCTTTCCTCAAGAAAGGATGGAGGCAAGAAACAGAAAAATAAAGGCTAGTTAGCATTATAAGTGTAGAAAAATTTCTATAAGTCATTATTAAGGAGAGTTTAGTAGTATTTTTTTAAAAAGTGCAATAGTAAAGTCAGCACAGTTTTAAGAAAGAGAAATCATGTTTGACTGATGTATGAAAATGCGCTTTGAAAGTAACATCAAGATGAATACAGGAAATCCTGTAGATGTGGCGTAACTGGATCTCCAAGAGGCATTTGATAAGATTATAGTGTTGGAGCATAAAGTATTAGCATGGATAAAGGGTTGGCAAGTGAACATAAGAGCATAAGAACGAGGAGCAGGCGTAGGCCACCTGGCCCCTTGACCCTGCTCTGCCATTCAATAAGAACGTGGCTGATCTTTTCGTGGACTCAGCTCCACTTACCCGTCCTCTCACCATAATCCTGAACTCCTTTACTGCTAAAAAAAAATCTACCTTAGCTTTAAAAACATTTATTGAGGATGCCTCAACTACTTCACTGGGCAGGAAATTCCATAGATTCACAACCTTCTGGGTGAAGTTCCTTCTCAATTCAGTCCTAAATCTGCTCCCCTAATTTTGAGGTTTTGCCCTTTTGTCTAGTTTCGTCTGCCAGTGGAAATATCCTCTCTACTTCTATCTCATCTATTCCTTTCATAATTCTTTTTATGTTTCCATAAGATCCCTCTCCTCTATCTCCTACATTCCAATGAATATAATCCCAGTCTACACAGTCTCTCTTCAAAAACCAACCCCCTCAACTCCAGAATCAACCTAGTGAATCTCCTCTGCATTCCCTCCAGTGCCAGTACATCCTTTCTCAAGTAAGGAGACCAAAACTGCATGTAGTACTCCAACATGCCAGCACCCTGTACAGCTCACCAGCACCCTGTACAGCTCACCAGCACCCTGTACAGCTCACCAGCGCCCTGTACAGCTCACCAGCACCCTGTACAGCTGCAACATAACCTTCCTGCTTTTCAACTCAATCCCTTTAGCAATGAAGAACAAAATTCCATTTGCGTTCTTAATTACTTATTGCACCTGCAGACTAACTTTCTGTGATTCATGCACAAGAATACCCAGGTCCCTCTGCAAAATAACAAGCCGCAATTTTTTACCATTCAAATAATAGTCCTTTTTATTGTTATTCATACTGAAATGGATGACTTCACATTTATTAACATTGTACTCCATCTGCCAGAACTTTGCCCACTCACTTAAACTATTTATGTCCTTCTGCAAAGTTTCATGGTCCTCTGCACACTTTGCTCTACCACTCATCTTAGTGTCATCCACCAACTTAAACACTACACAAGGTTCCCAACTACAAATCATCTATGCAAATTGTGAAAAAGTGCGGTCCTAACACTGATCCCTGAGACACACCACTAGTTACTGATTAGGAGAAAGTGAGAACTGCAGATGCTAGAGATCAGAGTTAAGAGTGTAGTACTGGAAAAGCACAGCAGGTTGGGCAGCATCCAAGGAGCAGGAGAATCGACGTTTCAATCCCCGATGAAGGGCTTATGCTCGAAATGTCGATTCTCCTGCTCCTTGGATCCTGCCTGACATGCTTTGCTTTTCCAGCACTGCACTCTCAACTAGTTTTTGATTACCAACCAGAAAAGCACTCATTTATCCCCACTCTTTGCTCCCTGTTAGTTAATCAATCCTCTATCCATACTAATACATTATATGTAATCACATGCATCTTTATCTTATGTAGCAGCCTTTTGTGCGGCATCTTGTCAAATGCCTTTTGGAAATCTAGATACACCACATCTACTGAGTCCCCATTGTCCACTGTGCTTGTAATGTCTTCATAGAATTCCAGTAGATTAGTTAAACATGATCTGCATTTCATGAATTCATACTGCATCTGCAGGATACTTCCTCTCCTGATGCCTTGCTATTTTTTCCTTGAAAACAGATTCAAGCATTTTCCCCACTACAGAAGTTAAGCTAACCGGTCTATAATTCCCCAGCTTTTGTCTTCCTCCTTTTTTAAAGAGTGGCATCACATTTGCTGTTTTTCAATTTGCTGGTCTGCCCTAGAGTCCAGTGAATTGTGGAAAATTACCAGAAGTTTATTTGCTATTTCTCGTTTAGTATCCTGGGCCAGGAGACTTGTCTACCTTTAGCTCCATTAGCTTTCCCAACACTACCTCTTTCGTAATAATGATTGTTTCCAGGTTTTCGCTTACCTTCATCTCTTTGTGGATTACTGGCATATTATTTGTGCTCTCCACTGTCAAGACTGACACAAAATGTTATGTTAGGATGAGACGTGAAGGCTCAGTTAGGGTGCTTGAGGGTTACAATTTAGCCAAGAAAAGACTAAAGAGACTACGAAGAACCAGGAGAGGACATGAGAGGTTGTTGGCAGGTAGGATCAAGGTAAACCCTAAAGCCTTCTATAGATATACCAGGAACCAGGAGAGAAAGGTTAAGGCCAATCAAGGAGAGCAGTGGGAAGTTGTGCATGGAGTCCGAGGAGATAGAGGAAGTGCTAAATGAATATTTTTCATCAGTATTCATAGTGGAAAAAGACAATGTTGTTGAGGAGGATGCTGAGATACAGGCTACTAAACTAGATGGGATTGATGTTTGCAAGGAGGAGATTATTAGTAATTCTGGAAAGTGTGAAAATAGATAAGTCCCCGGGCTGGATGGGATTTATCCTTGGATTCTCTTGGAAGCCAGGGAGGAGATTGCAGAGCCTTTGGTTTTGATGTTTATGTCGTCATTGTCAACAGGAATTGTGCCAGAAGACTGGAGGATAGCAAATGTTGTCCCCTTGTTCAAGAAGGGGAGAAGGGACAACCCTGTTATTATACACCAATGGGCCTTACTTCAGTTGTGGGTAAAGTGTTGGAAAAGGTTATGAGAGGTAGGATTTGTAATCATCCAGAGAAGAATAAGTTGAATAGGGATAGTCAACATAGTTTTGTGGAGGGTAGGTCATGCCTCACAAACCTTATTGAGTTCTTTGAGATGGTGACCAAACAGGTAGATGAGGGTAAAGTAGTTGATGTGGTGTATGTGGATTTCAGTAAGGCTTTTGATAAGGTTCCTCATGGTAGGCTATTGCACAAAATACAGAGGCACAGGATTGAGGGTGACTTAGCGGTTTGGATCAGAAATTGGCTGAAAGAAGACAGAGGGTGGTGGTTGATGGGAAATGCTCATCTTGGAGTTCATTTACTAGTGGTTGGGGCCACTGCTGTTCGTCATTTTTATAAATGACCTAGATGAGAGTATAGAAAGATGGGTTAGTAAATTTGTTGATGACATTAATGTTGGTGGAGTTGTGGATAGTGCCAAAAGATGTTGCAGGTTACAGAGGGACATAGATAAGCTGCAGAGTTGGGCTGAGAGGTGGCAAATGGATTTTAATGTGGTAAAGTATGGAAGGAGCAACAGGAATAAAGAATACTGAGCTAATGGTAAGATTCTTGGTAGTGTAGTTGAGCAGAGAGATTTCAGTGTCCATGTACATAGATCTGTAAAAGTTGCCACCTTGAAGGTTGATAGTGTTGTTAAGAACGCATACAGCTTTTATTGGTAGAGGAATTGAGTTTCAGAGTCATGCTGCTGCTGTACAAAACTCTGGTGCGGCCACACTTGGAGTATTATGTAGAGTTCTGGTCACTGCATTATAGGAAGCTTGTGGAAGCATTGGAAAGGGTGCAGAGGAGGTTTACTAGGATGTTGCTTGGTATGGAGGGAAGGTCTTACGAGGAAAGGCTGAGGGACTTGAGGCTGTTTTCGTTACAGAGAAAAAGATTGAGAGGTGACCTGATTCAGGCATATGAGATAATCAGAGGGTTAGATAGGGTGGACAGTGAGAGCCTTTTTCCTTAGATGGTGATGGCTAGCATGAGGGGACATGGCTTTAAATTGAGGGGTGATAGATATTGCACAGATGTCAGAGGTAGTTTCTTTACTCAGAGAGTAGTAGAGGTGTGGAACGCATTGCCTGCAACAGTAGTAGACTCACCAACTTAAGGGCATTTAAATGGTCATTGAATAAACAAATGGATGAAAATTGAATAGTGTAGGTTAGATGGGCTTCAGATTGATGGGTTGGCAAACATCGAGGGCCAAAGGGCCTGTGCTGCACTGTAATCTTCTATGTTCTATGTTCTAAAATACCTATTCAATACCTCGTCCATTTTCTCATATCCCATTACTAAATATCCCTTCTCATCCTGTAAAGGACCAATGTTTACCTTAGCCATTCTTTTTCATTTCATATATTTATAATAACTTTTGCTGTCTGTCTCTACATTCTGACCTAATTTACTCTCATAATCGATCTTACTTTTCTTTATGGCTCTTTTTATGATTTTCTGTTGAGTTTAAAGTTTTCCCAATCTTCTAATTTCATGCTAATTTTGGCTACTTTGTATGCCTTCTCTTTCAATTTGTTATCCTCCCTTATTTCCTTAGACACCCATGGCAGATTACCCCTTTTCTTACAATCCTTCCTTTTCACTGGTATATACTTTTGCTGAGCACTTTTAAAAACTTATTTGGAAGTCCTCCACTGTTCATCAACTGTCCCACCATAAAGTCTTTGTTTCCAGTCTATTTAAACCAAGTCCTCCCTCATTCTGTTGTCGACTTTGTTTAAGCACAGGACCTGGGTTTTGGATTGTATCTTCAAGCTTTCCACCTGTATTCTAAATTCAACCGTACTGAGATCGCTCCTTCCAAGAAGATCCCTGACTATGAGGTCATTAATTATTCCTGCCTCATTACACAGGACCAGATCTAGGATAGCTTGCTCCCTCATCGGTTCCCTTACATACTATTCGATGAAAACTATCATGGATACATTTAATGAACTCCTTCTCAAGGCTACCCTGACCAAGTTGGTTCGACCAATCGACATGTAAATTAAAATCCCCCATGATAATTGCCGTACCATTTTTACAGGCATTAGTTATTTATTTGGTTATTGACTGCCTCAATGTGATATTTTTGTTTGATTGCCTATAGACTACACTTCTCAGTGACCAGCAAGTGCAGAGGTTTGTTGCCGTTTGTTGATAAGCAAGTGTTGCTGCTGCTGTTTTTGCTGCTGATCTAAATGCATACCACTGAAGGCAAAGAAATGCAGTCATACATCTCTATTTAAAGTTTTCCTACTTTTCCATTACACAGGCTTCCTAGTGTGCTGTCCTTTCAGCTTGCCCTACTATGAATTTAGAATTTAGAACAGTTGAATTTAGAATTCTGTGTTAAAGAAATTAATTAATTTTAAATATTGCTAAAATATCCTGTCATATGGAGATTTCCTGTTAATTAATGAACACAATCAAGTTAAATTCACCCTGCTGACGACAGACGACCGCTGAGCCAAGCAGATAAGAAATTCGCCCCATGAGTCTGTGAGTCAGGGAATGCACATGTATATGAGGAGCCGAGACAGTTTCCTGTCTTTTAGACATTTCCAGATGTTATAACCTTTGTTTCTGGTTGCTCAAGGGTGTGGGTTATTTCCAACACAGCCAGCTGTGAAATTTTATTTGGGGATTTAATTATTTCCATCTGGGTTGACCTTGTGCTTTGTTATAGCATTTACGTTAAACAGGATTATGAAAAATATACTGAAAACTGTATGTTTTAGTTTTTGATTGTGACAATTCAAATGCCATTGCCACTTCTCATGAAAAGGCCTTGCACTTGGCCAAGCATACAGGGCGGGACAATTGATCACTTCCCTGTATAAAGCAGTAGTTCCTTTAAATGTACTTCAAATGGGGAAAGACTGCAGAAAGCTGCAGCATAGAGCGATTTGGATGCTCTCATGCATAAATCACAAAAATCTAGTGTTACATAGTTGTGTAGTGTTGCCCCTTTTCTTTTCAGGTGACCCAGTGCAGGAGGTGGACAGGCATTTGGGACCAACTGTGGAGCTGAGAGAAGGTATGATAAAGGATTCCCTATTCTAGATTACCCTCCATCTACCTTGTGTTTTATTTCTTGTTCCAGTGGATTACAAACATAACAACTGGTGTTAAGCGTTGCACCCGGTCACAAACTGTATGCAAGTGACCTTTATTTCTGTTGGGAGGACAAACATCACTCATACTTCAAACATAGCACACAGGATTGTGGAGGTAATATCAAGAAGTGGCTGCGAGGGGACTCGGACTGTGGGTGAGTGGTACACACATGGGGAGCAGGCCAAGAATGGCATCACGAGGGGCTTGGGTCACAGCCAGCGACTGAACTGGAGAGCACTCACCTAGGAGCTTATTGAAGTTGTTGCGGAGATTGGTTGTGAGGGGACTTCCGCAGCAGGCAATACAGGGAAGAATGGCATCCTAATATAGTCTGTGAGGGAGCAGCCAATGCAGAAAATGTTCATCGAAGGATGTGGGCTGTGAAATGCTACCAGACTTGAGTAGTGGAAAAATTTCTCACTGGCAGAAAAACAAAATGACAGACCAATTTGAAGTGATGGGACCTTTGGTTGAAGAGATAGGATGTTGGACACTGTACACCAAATGTTTTAGTGTGTATTTAAAGGTAAATAAAATGGCTGAAGACATTATGTTACCAGTTTTCTTAAGTACAATTGGGAGCAAGACCTTCACAATTCGAGGTAGTCTCGAGGTGCAGAGAAACCTGCAGAGAAGACCTACCAAGAAATGTGCAAAGTGTTGTGTACCAAAGCCACTGATGATTGCAGAACATTTCTGTTTTTATAAATAGCTACGGTATGAAGGCATCTATTTATGGCTACCTTAAATAGGTTAGCAGAGCATTGCGAATTAGAGGGTTCCTCTAATGTGTCTTCTGGGACCATTTAGTTTATGACCTTTAACAGGGGGCCACCCAGCAGAAACTACGAACAAGGAGAGACTTGGATTTCAAGGCATATTGCTACCTTTATGGAGTTGGCTACCAGCAAAGCAACAGTAGAAGCGTGGTAGAGTGTGGTACTAACTGTAGATGTTTCAGGATGGTGGCAGCAGATTGGCAGCATTCAGACTACTGAGTCAGGTACTTGTACACTTCTGTCTAGTGTTCTTTTCTTTAATTTTATTTCTTTTTATTTCTGTTTACCTTTGCCTTTTACTTTTGCTTTATTTCCTTTAAAGTCTTTTCTGTTACGTTTCCACCTCGGTCGCAGTGGCATTGATGACAGCATCAGCTAGAGTGGACCCTGCGTGGAATGATGGATATAGATAGTGGCACAGGCCTGGATAGTAGTGAGACAGAGTAAGCTACAAAGGAGAAGACAGCTGACGGCATCAGTAACACCAGGATGAGGTGAACATGACTCCACCCCAGTCCAAGCAAGGAGCAGGTCCCAGGCTTAATTCCACAGTCTAGACTTGCGGGCTGAACTGAGGCTATAGGTCTGCAGCTAGGCCCAGGTGCCTGACAGCGGAAATGGCAATGGCAGCAAGTTTGGTCCCCATGTAGGGCCCTGCAGAGCATTTGAAAAACTTAGAATAAATCCTGAAAAAGGTTGCAGGAGTATGACATACAAGTGAAGAGGGAGAAATACAAGCTTTTAGAGTACCTGGCCACGTAATCAGTGGTGAGGGTTTACACAAGGCATCCAAGAAGGTGGAGGCTAACATGAAGGCCCGTAGACTGGAGAACGTGTCTCGTCTGAGACCATGCTTGGGCCTTATAAATGACTGTGTGCCAAGTTCATGTCTCATCTGGCAACCAGGCTGATCGGCCCTGAAGAAGGGTTACACTCAAAACGTCAACTTCTCCGCCTCTTGATGCTGCCTGGCTTGCTGTGTTGTTCTAGCCTCCTGCCTGTCTAGATCATCAGTGGTGGCAACATGCCTGCAGAGATGGGTACTGGCTCCGTCAGCCTACTCATGTGAAATCAGATACTGACAAGTGGAGAAGCACGGCAATACAGATGCTTTGTTAAAACTACCAAGAGGAGTAAGAATCTTCCTGACTGAAACCTGAAAATTGTATTTTTCCCAGGATGACAGGGTATTGATATCAGTGAGTCAGGTGTGGAGAGGGAGAACCTGTCATGAAAACACTCATAATTATACAGAATTATCTATATCAGATGGGTGTTTAAGTGGGGAGTGAAAGTTCACATTCCTGTCAAGTTAAGGGGAAAGACCAAGTCCAGCAAGATGTGACAATGCTGCTCCTTTGACAAAGATATTCTGTCCTTGCTGTTGTCTTTGAGAGGGGTCGTAAATGCATAGATTCCAATGAGTCTGGTTTGTATGGGTCTTAGGGTCAATTTGATTTTAGCTAACAGATACTGTCTCAGGCAAAAAAGCTGTCAAGCTTTTAAAAAAAAACACTTGTACAATGAAAAGGGAGTGGCTAGTTCTCCCAGCTCCAAGAAATAGCTCCATGTGAACATTTCCCTCTGACATCTCTCCTGTAAGAACCTGTGATTGATTTTATCTCATTTGCCAAGGGGGTTTTTATAGGGATGTTGCAAGTATTTGGAACAGCATCATGAAGTTGCGATAGAGTCAATTAGGTTTTCAAATAGTTTTGTTATTCTAAATTCAGTTTTCTTTTGTTCATGTGTATAATAAATTCTGTTTTGTTTGAAATGGAGTAGTTGGGTCAGCTGCATCACTCCTGAAATATCTGTTTAATCAGGTGTAAAATGGTCAGAAAAGTTAGGGTCTGGGCTATCTTCTCGAAGTGTTCTGAGGGGTTCTGGGCTGGTCCATAAGAAAGGGTCCCCCCTCCATGGTGCGAATGAAAGAAATAGCCAGGAGCGACTTTTGGTGGTCATATGTGGACTCTCACATCAAGGAGAAAGTGGATTATTTGAATCCTGCAAATTAGTAAGGAAGGCTCCATTGTGGCATCCTTTCATCTATGGGAATGGTCTCAAATCATCGTGGCAGTGAATTCGCATCTATTTCACAGGACTGGTAGGATGGATGTTATTCACGGTTGTGGATGATGTCTGTCTATTTTAATGCAAGAAGTATCAGGAATAAGGATGATGAACTTAGAACATGGATCAGTACTTGGAACAATGATGTTGTGGCCATTACATAGACTTGGATATCACAGGCAGAAATGGTTGTTGGATGTTCCACGTTTAGATGTTTCAAAAAGATTAGTGGGGGAGGTAAGTGGGATGGGGGAGTGGCATTGCTAATCAGGGATGGTATCACAGCTGCAGAAAAGGAGGTCATAGAGGAGGGTTTGTCTACAGAGTCAGTATGGGTGGAAATCAGTAACAAGAAAGGAGCAGTCATTTTATTGGGATTTTTCCACAGACTCCTTTGAATAGCAACAGAGACATGGAGGAGCAGATTTGGAGGCAGATTTTGAAAAGGTGTAGAAGTAACAGGGTTGTTGTCATGGGTGACTTTAACTTCCCTAATATTGATTGGAACCTCCTTAGTTCAAATAGTTTGGATGGAGCAGTTTTTGTCAGGTGTGACCAGGAAGGGTTCCTGACTTGATACATAATAAGACCGATGAGGGAAGGCCATGTTGGATTTGGTGCTTGGGAACCAACCACTTGGGGGAAAGTGTTTAATTGGGGGAGGGGAAATTACAATACTATTAAGCAGGAACTGGGGAGCCTAAATTCTGAACAGATGTTCTCAGTGATATGCACGATAGAAATGTGGAGGTTGTTTCGGGAGCACTTGCTGATAGTGCTGGATAAGTTTCTCCCACTGAGGCAAGGAAGGGATGGTAGAGTGAAGGAACCTTGGATAACAAGGGATATGGAACATCTAGACAAGACTAAGAAGGAAGCTTACTTACGTTTGACGAGGCAAGGATCAGACAGGGCTCTAGAGGTTTGCAAGATAGTCAGGAAGATAATGAAGAATGGACTTAGGAGAGCCAGAAGGAGGCACCTAAAAGCTTTAGCAGTATGATTAAGGAAAACCCTTAGGCATACTACACTTATGTGAGGAACAAGAGTAGGGCCGATCAGGGATCGTGGAGGGAACTGGGGTCAGAGAAGTTAGGGAAGGTCCCTAATGAATTCTTTGCTTTAGTATTCACTGCTGAGAGGAACCTTGAAATCTGTGAGAACAATGTGAAACAAACTGATAAGCTCAAACACCTTGATATTAAAAAGGAGGATATGTTGAAAGGTTTGAAAAACAGAAGAATAGATAAGTCCCCTAGGCTAGACAGGATATACCCAAGGTTACAACGGCAAGTAAGGGAAGAGATTACTGTGTCTTTGGTAGTGATCTTTGCATCCTCATTGTCCACTGAAGAAGTACCAAATGATTAAAGGGTGGCAAATGTTATTCCCTTGTTCAAGACCGGGAATGGGGATAAACCTGGTAACCAAAGACTAGTCAGTCTTATATCTGTGGTGGGAAAATTATTGGAGATGATTCTGAGAGATAGGATTTATGATTACGTGGAAAACCATAGTTTGATTAGAGATAGTCAACATGGCTTTGTGAGGGTCAAGTCTCAAAACCTTATTGAATTCTTTGAGGATGTGACAAAACACATGGATGAAAGTAGAGCAGTGGATGTGGTGTACATGGATTTTAGCAAGGCATTTGATAAGGATCCCTATGGTAGGCTCATTCGGAAAGTAAGGAGGCATGGGATACAGGGAAACCTGTCTGTCTGAATACAGAATTGGCTGATCCATAGAAGACAAACAGGGTAGTTGTAGATGAAAAGCATTCAGCCTAGAGCGCGGTAACCTGTGGTGTTTCACAGGGATCAGTTTTGGGATCTCTGCTCTTTATGATTTTTACAAATGACTTGGATGAGGAAGTGGACGGTATAGTGTTGAGGGCTATTGTAGGTTGCAACGGGACATTGACAGGATGCAGAGCTAGGCTGATAAGTGGCAGATGGAGTTCAACCTGGAAAAGTGTGAAGTGATTCATTTTGGAAGGTTGAATTTGAATACAGAATATAGCATGAAAGGCAGGATTCTTGGCAGTGTGGAGGAACAGAGGCATCTTGGGTTCCATGTCCGTAGATCCCTCAAAGTTACTACCCACGTTGATAGGGCTGTTAAGGTGTGCAGTGTGTTGGCTTTCATTGTGTTTAAGAGCTGTGAGGTTATGCTACAGCCCTATAGAGCCCTGGTTAGACCACATTGGAATATTGTGTTCAGTTCTGGTCGCCTCACTATAGGAAGGATGTGGAAGCTTTAGAGTGGGTGCAGAGGAGATTTACCAGGATGCTGTCCTGTCTGGAGGGCACGTCTTATGAAGAAAGGTTGAGGGAGCTAGGGCTTTTCACATTGCAGCGAAGAAGGGTGAGAGGTGACTTGATAGAGGTGTACAAGATGTTAAGAGGCATAGTTAGAGTGAATAGTCAGAGACTTCTTCCCAGAGCAAAAATGGCGATCACAAGGGGGCATAATTTTAAGGTGATTGGAGAAAGGTTTAGAGGAGATGTCAGAAGTAGGTTCTTTACACAGAGAGTGGTGGGTATTTGGAATGCACTGCCAGCAGCTGTAGTGTAGTCAGATACATTAGGGCCATTTAAGCGACTCTTGGATAATGGTAAAATGAAGGGTATGTAAGTTAGTCTGATCTTAGTGTAGATTAAAAAGTTAGTATAACATCAAAGGCCAAAGGGCCTGTACTGTACTGTGCTGTGCTGTTCTATGTTCTATTTAGTGATGTTCTCATGCATACAGAGAGCAGCCAGGATGATAGAATTTGCTGCAATGGGATGGTTCCGATATGTGTAAGGTGCAATAACTTGTATAAGTATTGGTGTGGAATGCCCTAGGAGCTGACAGCTTTCTTTGTGAACTGTGAATAAAAGAAGAAATGCTCCAAATTTGTGCTTGACATTCCGGTACCTCATAATGACTATTGCATTCTAGACCATTCAAATCTGAAGTTTCTCATGCTACTTGTCAGTAGCAGGCTGGTTGCTAGAAGATAAGAGCAAACTCCAGAAGACTTAACTTGTAACATCAGTGAGGAATCTTCAGACTTCTTCAAGGAAAAGTGCAATGCTGAAGGTTCCTCCACAAGAGTCAACATTGAGCAGGTGATGCGTCTGTTCAGATGAGATTCAGACGCTGTATAGCTCTGTCAGTGCACAGTGTTACTTCCAGAAACAGTATCCTAAACAGCATTATGTGCTGAACACTCCACAACCTCTCAAAACAGGGAGCGATGACTCCGGAAAGTAAGAGATGGAGGAAAAACATGCCTTCTCTGATATACAAAGATGAGTTGATGATTGTGGTATGGACCAGGAAGCTGCTCAGAGACAGAAAAAAGGCCAGGGCAATGTCAGGGAGTTCGAACACAGGTGTCAGGGGTCGGGTCAGTTGGTATTCAGGGGCTGCTTATTGAGGAGGTTTGGGGTGAATACAGTCATGGGCATTAGTCCATTGATCATTCAGGATGGTGCAAAGGGGCTTTTAGGGGCAGCAAGGGCAAGGACGGTGGGGTTTCACTGTCAAAATGGATGTGGGAGTGGAGGCTGATGGGGAAGCAGTGGCGTTTGTAAAGGTGGGGACAAGAACATTAAAGTAATGAGTTATAGTGAATGGAAGAGGGATTTGCTGAATAGCACATGGAACCCATTAGAAGAGTCTTATTGGTGACGAACCTCGTGACTTCCACGGGGAGACCTCAGAGGCTCAGGACAGGCATCATTAGGGTGTAACATCAGGTCTCAGAGGGCAGGAAAGGTGAAGGGTTACTGAGCCTGAAATGTTAACTCTGCTTTCACTCAACAGATGCTGCCAGACCTGTTGAGTTTTTTTGGGCAATTTCTGTTTTTGTTTCAGTTAGAGGCAAAGTTCAGTGTGGTGCACCTTCACATGAAGGGGATCAATGGAAATTTAGGTTTGGGGTAATGCGAGATAAAAAGAGACATAGAGGCCCTGGAGGTGGGGAATAATTGGTGACCAGGGTGAGCCCTACCATCACTTGCCCCTATTACATTGTGCGATGCAACTGGAAAATAGTTGAGACAATGCCCAGGGTCAGGACGAAAAAGTAGGATCCATGTCAGCTGGACAGTAGAACGGTGAAGGGCCAAATGCATGAAGCAGGTATGTGCAAACTCCAGCTACATTTAATTTGCAATTACTTAATTGTCCATTGGCAAAGCACGCAGAGTGAACATGCTTAGGGTCGAATGCTGGTGAAAGGCAACTTGTACAATGCCATTGTTCCTTGCCACTTGAATACTGGCATCTCAATGACACTGGGGTAGCAACAATGACTTTAAAAGATGACAATGCTGCTCAAAGCCAAACAATTAATCACATAATGTACAAGGATGCTGTGGGAGGCAGAGACCATCACTTTGTTATCTATTCTGTAAGTTTAATCCTTCAAATTCTCATTATATTCAGGACAGTCCATAGTTAATGTGGGACTGATGTGGAAAGGAGATTGGAGCACAGTGAAACAGCTATAATGTGCTCGTCACTCAGCCATACAGCACCGACACCAGGTTGATGCATGTGCTGCGGTCCAGGCAGTAGGATTCAGAACCCAGGTGCAAGGAGCCATCACTGCACAGACATGGCACTGAGAATACAATATCTCGACATTGCAAAACTCATCAACAGGAAAGGGGTTCCATAAGGTCAAGTTGAGGTGATCCGTGATCACACTACCCTGGCATCTACCACAGCTCCTACATCCCAGAGCAGGCTCACATACCTGGTGCGTTTGAGGGTCTGGGCCCTTACAGGGCTGGTTATTTGATGACAATGGCTTTCTATTGTGACTCTGGCTCATGAGACCATTGTGCACCCTGACTTATGTGGAGTGCAGATACAATACAGATGATGGGGCTGCTGAAGGTATGGTTCTGCTGCTTGGACTGGTCTGGGAGGGTTCCTCCAGTAAACTTCAAACAAAGTATGCTGCATCACCCTTGCGTGTGGTGTGCTGCTCAGTTGGAACAGGCAATGGGGAGATGTGACTGATGCTGAGGATCTGTGGAACAGGAGGATGACAAAGACGTTCAAGATTTTTTTAGATTAGATTACATTACAGTGTGGAAACAGGCCCCTCGGCTCAACAAGTCCACACCAACCCGCCGAAGTGTAACCCACTCATACCCCTACATTTACCCCTTTACCTAACACTATGGGCAATTTAGCATGGCCAATTCACCTGACCTGCACATCTTTGGACTGTGGGAGGAAACCGAAGCACCCGGAGGAAACCCACGCAGACACGGGGAGAACGTGCAAACTCCACACAGTCAGTCATCTGAGGCGGGAATTGAACCCGGGTCTCTGGCGCTGTGAGGCAATAGTACTAACCACTGTGCCAGCGTGCCACGTGGGGGATGAAGAAGCTGTCCTTGTCTATGACAGAGCTTAGTCCTATCTGGCCAACACGACTTGGTTCCAGTCGGTGAGAGCTGGGTGCAGAAGACCATCATGGAATGTCACTAGTGAAGAACAAGGTCAAATTGGCAACAATTTTCAGTGCGCACTCCCAAAGGTGCCACACTCAAAGAATGCTAACCTTTTGGCAGCCATCTGGTGAGTGGCGAAATGTTTCAGAATCTCTCAATTGTGAGGCAGAAGAGGAGACATTTGGCCCATCATGCCTGCATCAGTCTCCTGTCTTTCCCCCTTATACTGCAAACTATTTCTATCTAAATAATCATCCATAGTCCTCTTTAATGTCTCAATTGAACTTGCCTCCTTACTATATTTCCAGGTAATGTATTCTAAACTACTCACTAAGTGAAAATGGTTTTTATCACATCACCTTTGCTTCATCTGTACATCACTGTAACCTACGGTCTGTCCTTCCTTTCTTTTATGAGCAGGAACATCTATACCTACCCTATCCAGCTGGCTCGTGATTTTCAAAACCTCTATCAAATCTGGCAGCCTTCTTTCCAAGAAGAACAATCCCAACTTCTCCAATCTATCCTCATAAATGGAATTTCACATTCCTGGAGCAATTCTTGTAAGCCATTTAGAGTCATAGGGATGTACAGCATGGAAACAGACCCTTCTGTCCAACCCATCCATACCGACCAGATATTCCAACCCTATCTAGTCCCACCTGCCAGCACCCAGCCCATCTCCCTTCAAATCCTTCTTATTCATATACCGATCCAAATGCCTTTCAAATGTTGCAATTGTACTAGCCTCCACCACTTCCTCTGGCAGCTCATTCCATACGCGTACCACCTTCTGTGTGAAAAGGTTGCCCCTTAGGTCTCTTTTATATGTTTCTCCTCTCACCGTAAACCTATGCCCTCTATTTCTGGACTCCCCAACCCCAGGGAAAAGACTTTGTCTATTTATCCTATCCATGCCCCTCATATTTTGAAAACCTCTATAAGGTCACCCCTCAGCCTCCGCTCCAGGGAAAAACAGCCTCAGCCTGTTCAGCCTCTCCCTATAGCCCAAATCCTCCAACCCTGGCATCATCCTTGTAAATCTTTTATGAACCCTTTCAAGTTTCACAACATCTTTCCAATAGGAAGGAGACCAGAATTGCATGCAACATTCCAAAAGTGGCCGAACCAATGTCCTGTACGGCCGCAACATGACCTCCCAACTTCTGTACTCAATAGTCTGACCAATAAAGGAAAGCATATTAAATGCCTTCTTTGCTATCCTGTCTACCTGCGACTCCACTTTCAAGGAACTATGAACCTGCACTCCAAGATCTCTTTGTTCAGCAACAGTCCCTAGTGCTTATCTGCATTGAACTGCATTTGCCAATCCTCAGCCCACTTCCCCATCTGATCAAGATCCCTCTGCATTCTTTGATAACCTTCCTTGCTATCAACAATAGTTCCTAATTTTGAATCATTTGCAAACTTTCTAATCATACCTTGTACATCACATCTAGATCACTTATGTAAACTAAAAATGACAAAGATCCCAGCACCCACCTCTGTGGCACACTACTAGTCACAGGCCTCCAGTCCAAGAAACAACCTTCAACCATCACTTTCTGTTTCCTACTCATCTCTGGAATCAATCTAGTGAATGTCTTCTGAGCTGTCTCCAATGCACCTACATCCCTTCTCAAGGGAACCAAACTTGTATGTGGGATTCCAGGTGCTGTCTAATTAATGCTTTGTTTAGTTGTAGTTGCACTTCTCTACTTTTATACTCTATTCCTTTAGCAATAAATGCCAAAATTCCATTTGCCTTTCTTGGTTGCCTTAATAAAGTGCACAATGCTTTATTAATAGGGACATACATACAAGAGCACAGAGGTGATGTTGAACTTGTATAAGATACTTGTTAGACCTCTGAAGTTTTTTATACAGTCTGGGTGCCTCATTACAGGAAGGATGTGAATGTATTGGAGACAGTGTAGAAGCATTTTGAGAAAGCAAATCTTAGCAGGACTTATACACTTGATGGTAAGATAAACTATGAACAAGAGGTTTTGTTTCCCATTCTCATTTGGAGAGCTTGTGCAGAAACGGTGGGTTAAATATCCTCCCGTGATTCTGAAATGAATCTGTGCTGATAAACAGGATTGCTGAATGGCCTTCTTTGAGATCTTAGAGACATCATCCTCAGAGGTGGTTGTGTTGGTGACTGAAGGGTTCTGGGGGAATACTATCTCCTCCTATTTTTCTTTTGCTATTTGCTAGTATTCAGAGCGGATAATAGAAAGAGTCAGCTGCTGGACCCATGCATTGATTTATTTAAACAAATTACCACATTGTCTACATATTTGATAACAGCACAATGCAGATATACTTATTAGCTTTCCGTGAGAGTCTTACCTTTCCATAGTTACACTCCTGCCCTGCCAGTTCTGCGACTTACTCTTCAAAAGGGGCAACGTCACAAATATCAGGCACCCTTTCACTGGTCTCGGAGACTCCCTGTCCAGTTAAAGGCATTCTCTGTTTGTTTGCAGAAAAGAAATCAAGGATTGAGTGTCTGAACAATGGGTGCGTGAACAGTCTTGTTAGGTAATGGACAGGTGTCCAGTAAGTAACTAGAAAATGCACTGCTCAGAAGCTTTTATTTAATTCACTCATAGGTTGTGGACCTTGCTGGCTGGCCAGAATTTATTGCCCTTGAAGTGAATGGCTTGCTAGACCATTTCACTGGGCAGTTAAGAGTCAACCATATTGCTGTGGCTTTGGAGTCATATTTAGGCCAGACCAGGTGAGGATGACAGATTTCCTTCCCTGAAGGACATTAGTGAGCCAGATAGGTTTTTCTGATCAGTGGCAATGGTTTCATGGTCATCAGTAGATTTTTAATTCCAGATTTTAAAAAAAATTCAAATTCCACCATCTGCCGTGGTGGGATTCAAACCCGGGTCACAAGAACATAACCTGAGTTTTTGGATTAATAGTCTAGCAATAATACAACAAAGCCATCATCTTCCCAATGAAGGTAGAAGATTGACAATATGAAGTGGCTGTCACACAAGTCCAGATTTTCCAATGTGGTGGTGTTGAATCTTACACATGGTTATCATATTTGACATGCCTGTGATTAGACAAAGTTAGACAATGATGCATCTATGTGTGTCAGTTTGCAGCGAGTAGACAGCGCTACATACTTTTGCTATTGCTGGGGAGGATGGCATCTCTGCCTGTCTCGGATGGCCTTCGTCAAAACCTCTAGTGAGGCCTAACCTGTGGAGCTGGTTCCATCCTGCTGTGTGGTGGGATGGGGTTGGTAGCAAACACAAGTTCGAGCAACAAAAGAAGGTCCTGGAGAAATGGGTTTGGTGGCCCCATAAGATTTGTCATTCAACTTGCAGAAAATGGGTTTGCACGTGCAATAAGCTGAAAATCACGTAATTGCATTAAAAATTCCATCCTTTTATTTATCATCTACTTTCAGGCCGTCCCTGGATTTGGACTCCACAGTGAAAGACTGCCCACAGAGTGGAAAAGGAGTGACATAGACAGAGTGGACAAGAATATGAAACTGAGGACTTGCCACCATTTTAAACATGAGCCAGAGACAGTGTGAAACAAATGAAGCTGAGTTTCACAAGTGTTACAGGTGATGTATGAAGCCATTAAGGAGGTACTTTAGGGCTACTGCTGAGAGTCACCTAATTTTAATTTATACAGATTTTCAGCCATTTTCTAAATTATTCTCTTTTGCTTCGCTTCAACTCGGAATACAGTGCTGCACACGCAGGGCATTTTATCCCAGCATGTGTATTTGCTTTATTCTCTTGTTAAAACATGTCTGAAGGAATATTATTCCAGCTTCATTGATCCCTGTGGAATCCCACACTTCTCTTAAAATCACTATTTTCAGTAACATGACCACAGCTTTAAGTGATGACCCTCTGTAATTGAAATCCTCATCTTTTTGGTTGTTATGGGATAATCTTTCAAACATGACTTATCTCCTCTTGAATTGATTGCCTTTGACATCTAAAGACAACAACATCCAGATTGAGTGATCTCCTTATCAGATAATCTGTTTCTCATAATATTCTAACTGAATGGAAAACAAAACAATATGAATAACACAATACTTTACAGTTACTTTATATCCTTTAACTATAGAAGCAAATTCATACTAAACCATCGTGAGGCTAATGGGCAGTGAAATCCAACTCTGATTTCAGATCAAAGATTGAAGCCAGGTGCTTTACAATCGACACCCAATTTATCCTCGGCAAATAAGTTAGACAAGAGCAATGAAGAGAGGCTTCTATAGCAACAAATTGCTGATGTCTAACAACAGCTGTTCCTGTTTTGTGTGGGCTTATAGACAAGTGGGCAGGATGCTTGGAAAAGAGACAGACACTTCATTGTTCTCAGACCCTATAAATCTGGTGCACATAGTGTGAGAAATCTCCTGCTTCCATGGTTCCATTCTCTACAGATCCACATTGCTCCCAGATTGGTTGTTTCAAGCTGGACCAGCTTTTCCAACAGCTGTAGATGTTTATCGCTGTGTAATTGTCTGAATGCATATAACAGCTGGATATTAATCTCTCTACAACTGCGCAGGGATTTGTGAAGTTATGTCTACCAAGTCAAATTTGAAAAGTATGGGTGGAGTTTACAACTACGCTGATTTTATCTTCCCTCTGTTTGAGGGACAATAGGTAAGAGACGCCTCTTCCTTTCTGTTATGTTCTAAATGAAATCTGTGCCTTTGGGAAGGGCATCTGTCTCAATTTGTGGTAATATGCAGATTAAGGCAACATTACGTCACCACAATCTGTTCAATTACTTCATCTGGAGGTCTAAGTGGGAGATGGGGATGTGAGGAGAAGGGGATGCGACTAAAGAGATGAAGGAAAAGGGTCTGATGAGAGAGACCGAGCCCAAGTTGCGTTGTGGAGAAGAGGAGCTGAGTGAGGAGCAGGGCATTTGGCTTGTGGTGGAGGATTTGGGGAAGGCAGGAGTCTGAACTGGAAAAAGAGACTAAACAACGAATATTGCTGAGCAGGAGAGGGAGAGGAGAGGTTGACATGTTTCATTGTCAGGCCACTCCTGAGGACAGACAGGTCTTGGGTAGGATGATCAAGATGGAACCTTCAAACATCCCAAGGCATACTTGGGTTTCCTTCTACTTTCCTTGAATGCTGTCTCTGATTTTCAGGTGGTGGATCTGGCTGGGATTGGAATAGGTGCTGCTGATTGTTATGGAGTCAGCTCTCAGTTCCGACACCTGCTTCAGGGTCACTCATGTGCACACCCCAACTCCCGAAACCCATCAACAGCTCTGTCTTTATCGTTTAAACGAGCTTGCTCCACTTGACCAGACAGGACAATTTCAAGTTTTGCAAATCTCTGTATTAAACTCAATTATGTAATAAAACAATGAAGTAGTGATAGTTTTTGGAATTAGACAGGCCTTAGATGCATAGTCACTTTGCAGAGGAACTTTAATGGCAAAAAGTGTGAAGTAAAAAGAGTTGTTCAACATATGAAAGGGTTTGATAGAGTAAATCAAGAGAAAAACTTTCCATGGTAACACTCTGGTACAGAATTAAGGTTTCCATTTCTCTTCCACTCTCTTCCCTGTTTCAGTTTGCTCCATTCTGTTTCCCCTCAGTTTCTTTCTTTGATTTTCCCCTCTGTTTTTCAACTTCTGTTTCTTCCCTTTCTTGATCTCACTATCAACAACTACTTCTCTAATATACACACTCTTTCTCCTCCTATGTTTCTTTTCAATTGACACTCATCAATGACACTGCCTCTCTGAATCCCCCAAACTGATTTCTCCTGCTATTTTCCACCTTCTGATACTCAACATCTGATTCTCCTTCTCTTGAGTTTCTCTATCTCTGTTTCATCATCTCTGTTTCACCCACTTTGCTTTTTTCGCTTGTTTCTTCCCTAGCTGTTTCACCATGTCTGTCTCTCCCCCTTTGTTTCTCCAACCCGGCATCTCGCCCTCTGGTCCTTTCCCTCTCTTTCTCCCTGTCTTTTTCTTCCCACCTGTTTAACCCTGTGTGTTTCACAATTCTGTTTGGTCATCTCTGCTAAACTACTCTGTTTCACCCCTATTGTTTTTGCCCTTACCTTTAACCCTTCTCTCTCTTCTTCTTTGTTTCTGCTTCTGTGCTTCTGCCCTCAGTTTCTGCACGTTTGATCCTGTGTCTCTGTGCACCCTCTCAGTTTCTCATAGAGTCGTAGAGACCTACAGCACAGAAACAGGCCATTTGACCAAAATTGGTCCATGACGACCAAAATGTCCATCCACGCTAACCCCATTTACCTGCACTTTTCCCAATTCCTTCTAATGCTTTCCTACCCATGCAATTTGTCCAAAGTTAATGTATCCACTTCCACTGGCAGCTCATTCCAGATGTGCATCGCCCTCTGTGTGAAGAAAGTTGCCCCTCAGATTCCTTTTTTTTTATTCATTTATGGGATGAGGGCAGCGCTGACCAGGTCAGCATTTATTGCCCATTCCTAATTGCCCAGAGGGCAGTTAAGATTCAACCACAACTTCAATAACAAGTACAGAGGAACCTCGATTATCCGAACGAAGTGGGCGGGCACTATTTCATTCGGATAATTGATTGTTTGATTAATTGATTTCCTCCAGGGCTCAGAGTTTTCTGTGAAGTCTACTCCTCGTTCAGGAGATGAGGCAAAAGCACACCGTGCACGTGACCCTGTCACCTGCTCCCACCCTTCCTGACCCCTCCCAACCCTGTCTGTTCCCTCCCCAACCCGCCCCCACCCTGAAGCCTCAACCCTGCACCCCTGTCCACCCCCACCCACTGTCTGACCCCTGTTCCTGGACACCAACAGTAAGACTGCTGCTGCTTTTGTGGGGTAAGTCTCCAAATAGTGTGTGCGCGCGCACACACCAAAAAACCGTTTTGACAGGTTCCACCTCTGCCCTGTACAGGACAATTTTGGAGAGATTATGTGGGGAAGGGGGGTTTAGGATACATCCCTGTGTAGAACTCCAGAGAAAGTGTGGGGGGAGACAGAGAGGGCGGGAGGTCAGTCATTTAGAGATGGTGCCTGGACTGTCCAGGACTGTTCCCAGCAGCATTTCAGTGAGCAGAGTTCATTTTTAATCATTGTACCTTTAAACAAAAGATGCGATCAGGGTTGAAACAGCTCTTTGACGTAATGTTTCTATCAGGATCTTGAGATCCCCTTCGGATAATCCAGTATTTGGATAATTGGTATTCGGATAATCAAGGTTTGTCTGTATACCGTTTTAGATATTGTTGAGGGGCATGTATTACCAGGGAGAACAAAGGGGGACAGGTCTCGAGCACAGAGCCTGTCCCTGTTGCTCAGAAGGGAAGAGGGGAGAAGAGCAGAGCATTAGTCGTTGGGGACTCTAGATTTGGGGGGGCAAATAGGAGACTCTCAGTTGGTGTGTTGCCTCCCAGGTGCCAGGGTACACGATATCTTGAATCATGTTTTTGAGATCCTTGAGGGGGAGGGGTAGCAGCACAAGTCATGGTCTTCATAGACACTAATGACACAGGTAGGAGAAGGGATTTAAGGCCAAAATTAAGGGAGCTAGGTTGGAAGCTTAGAGCTAGAACAAAGAGTTGTTATCTCTGATTACCCGTGCCACATGTGAGCGAGGCAAATCAGGGAATAGGGAGAGAGAAGTTGAATACATGACTACAGGGATTGTGCAGGAGGGAGGGATACTTGAATAATTGGGGCTCATTCTGGCGTAGGCAGGATCACTACAAATTGGATAATCTACACCTGAATCGGAGGGTTACAAGTATCCTGAAGGGGAAGTTTGCTAATGCTCTTCAGGAGTGTTTTAAACTAATTTAGCAGGGGGATGGGAACCTGAATTGTAGCTCCATGTACAGGAGGTTGAGTAGTGAGTAGTGATATCAGAAATAAGGTTTCAAGGTCTCAAGAATTCACCCCGCAGGCAGGAAGGTGGTTTGAAGTGTGTCGACTTCAATGCCAGGTGCATCCAGAATAAGGTGGGTGGACTTGCAGCATGGGTTGGTACCCGGGTCTTCGATGTTGTGGGCATTTTGGAGACATGGGTAGAGCAGGGACAGGAATGGTTGTTGTAAGTTCCAGCGTTTAGATGTTTCAGTAAGAACAGGGAAGGTGTTAAAAGGGGTGGTGGTGGTAGGGGGTAGGGGTGTGGCATTGTTAGGCAAGGACCATGTTATGGTGGCAGAAAGGACTTTTGATGAGGGCCTATCTACTGAGATAGTGTGGGCTGAGGTTAGAAACAGGGAAGGAGAGGTCACCCTATTGGGAGTTTTCTATAGGCCTCCAGAAAGTTCCAGAGATGTAAAGGATAAGATGGCAAATATGATTTTGGATAGGAGTGAAAGTAAAATGGTAGTTGGGGGGGTCTTTAACTTTTCAAATATTGACTGGAAATGCTGTAGTTCAGTACTTTAGATGAATCGTTTTTTGTCCAATGTATGCAGGAGGGTTTCCTGATGGAATATATAGATAGACCAGCAAGAGGTGAGGCCTAATTAGATTTGGTACTGGTCAATGAACCTGGCCAGGTGTTAGATTTGAAGGTGGTGAGCACTTTGGTCATAGTGAACACAATTTGGTTATGTTTACTTTAGTGATTGGAAAGGGATAAGTATATACCGCAGATCAAGAGTTATTGCCGGGGCAAAGGCAATTATGAGACGATTAGGCAAGAATTAGGATGCATAGGATGGAGAGGGAAACTGCAGAGGATGGGCACAATTGAAATGTGGAGCTTGTTCACGGAACAGCTACTGTGTGTTCTTGATAAGTATGTACCTGTCAGACAGGGAGGAAGTGGTTGAGCGATGGAGAGAGCGAGTTGAATCTCTTGTCAAGAGGAAGAAGTAGGCTTATGTAAAGATGAAACATGAAGGCTGAGTTAGGGTGCTTGGGAATTACAAGTTAGTCAGGAAGGACCTAAAGAGAGAGCTAAGAAGAGCCAGGAGGGGGCATGAGATGTCTTTGGCAGGTAGAATCAAGGAAAACCCTAAAGTTTTCTATAGGTATATCAGGAATAAAAGAATGACTAGAGCAAGATTAGGGCCAGTCAAGGACCGGAGTGAGAAGCTGTGTGTGGAATCTGAGGAGATAGGAGAGGAGCTAAATGAATATTTTTCGTTAGTACAGTAACATCTCTGTACTCAGGGAGTTTACATTCCAGGACCTACCGTGGAAGGCTGAAACTGCAGATTGGAGTGAACCCATTGATTCCAATGGGAAATGTACCTTCTCAGCAGCCTCCTGGTCCCGGATTCCACGTTCCAGCCATGTTAAATTGCGGCTAAGTGAAACCACAGAAAATGATTCCGTGGATACAGGGGTTGGCCTGTATTCACACTGGAAAATGAGATTTTTGTCGAGGAGATACAAAGATACAGGCTATTAGACTAGATGCAATTGAGGTTCATAAGGAGGAGGTGTTAGCAATTCTGGAAAGTGTGAAAGTAAATATGTCTGCTGGGCTGGATAGGTTTATTCCAGGATTCTCTGGGAAGCTAGGGAGGAGATTTCAGAGCCTTTGGCTTTGATCTTTGTCATCATTATCTACAGGAATAGTACCAGAACCCCTCCTATATTCTCTCTCCTAACACTTCCCATATTCATTCTTCTAACACCATCCATCGGGGGGATGGGAACCGGAGGTGTAGTTGCCGTGCACAGGAGGATGAGAGTAGGAAGGACAGGGACAGGATTTCAGGGTCACAGGAATGTGCAGGCAAACAGCAAACTGGTTTGAAGTGTGTCTATTTCAACGCCAGAAGTATCCGAAATAAGGTAGGTGAGCTTGCAGCATTGATAGGTGCCTGGGACTTTGATGTTGTGGCCATTTCGGAGACATTGATAGAGCAGGGTAAGGAATAGACGTTGCAGGTTCCAAGGTTTAGATCTTTCATGAAGAACAGGCAAGGTGGTTAAAGAGGGGGAGACATGGCCTTGTTAGTCAAGGATAGTATAACAGTAATTGAGAGAATTTTTGACAAGGACTCATCTACTGAGGTAGTGTGGGCTGAGGTTAGAAACAGGAGAGGAGAGGTCACACTGCTTGGAGTTTTTTATAGGCCTCCACAGAGTTCAGGGAGGAGGAAGAAAGGATTAGCAAAATTATTCTAGGTAGGAGTGAAAGGAGCAGGATGGTCATTATGGGGGCCTTTAGCTTCCCCAACGTTGACTAGAAATGCTATAACTCTAGTACGTCGGATGGATCAGTTTTTGTCCAATGTGTACAGGAGGGTTTCCTGACACAATATGTCGAAGGGCCGTCAAGAGGGGAGGAGGAGGCCACACTCGATCTGGTGCTGGGTAATGAACCAGGCCAGGTGTTTGATTTAGTTGTAGGTGAGCACTTTGGAGAGAGTGACCATAATTCAGTTACGTTTAGTTTAGTGACGGAAAGGGATAGGTACGTACCACAGGTCAAGAGTTATCGATGGGGCAAGGAAAATTATAATGCGATTAGGCAAGAATTAGGAAGCATAAAATGGGGTAGCAAAATGCAGGGGGTGCAGACAATGGAAATATGGAGCTGGTTTAAGGAACAGATATTGCGTGTCCTTGATAGGTATGTCCCTGTCAGGCAGAGAGGAAGTGATAAGGTAAGGGAACTGTGGTTTACTACAGAAATTGCATCTCTTGTTACGAAGAAGGAGGCTTATGTGTTGATGAGGCAAGATGGTTCAGATGAGGTGATGGAGAGTTACAAATCAGCTAGGAAGGATTTTAAAGAGAGAGTTAAGAAGAGAAAAGAGAGGACACAAGCAGTGTTTAGCAAATAGAATAAAGGAGAACCCTAAAGGTTTGTCTGGGTATGTGAGGAACAAAAGGATGATTAGGGTAGGAATAGGGCCAATCAAAGACAGAAGTGGGAAGTTGAGTGTGGACTTGTGGAGATCGGAGAGGTGCTAAATGAACATTTCTCATCGGTTTCCACTCGGGAAAAGGAGAATATTGTAGAGGAGAAGAATGAGGTACAAGATATTAGACTAGAATGGATGGAGGTTAGTTACGCACAGGTGTTATCAATTCTCAGAGGAATGAAAGTGGACAAGTCCCGTGGGCCGGATGGGATTTATCCAAGGATTCTGTGGGAAGCTAGGGAGGAGATAGCAGAGCCTTTGGCTTTATATGTGAGTCATCATTGTCTACAGGTTTAGTAGCAGAGGACTGGACTATTGCAAATGTTATACCCGTGTTCAAGATGGGCAGCAGAGATGACCCAGGTAATTATAGACCAGTGAGCCTTACTTCTGTTGTAGGAAAGGTTTTGGAAAGGATTATTAGAGATAAGATTTATGATCATCTAGCAAGCAACAATTTGATTTCAGATAGTCAACATGGTTTCGTCAAGAGCAGGTCATGTCTCACAAACCTCATTGAACTTTTTGAGGAGGTGACCAAGCATGTAGATGAGGGTAGGGCAGTTGACATGGTATACATAGACTTTGATAAGGTTCCACATGGTTGGCTGTTGGAGAAAATGCAGAGACATGGCATTGAGGGCGATTTAGCAGTTTGGATTAGAAACCGGCTCTCTGAAAGAAGGCAGCGAGTAGTGGTTGATGGAGAATATTCAGCCTGGAGTCCAGTTACTAGTGGTGTGCCACAAGGATCTGTTTTGGGACCACTGCTGTTTGTAATTTTTATAAATGACTTAGACACAGGCATAGGTGGATGGATTAGTATATTTGCAGATGACACTAAAGTCAGTGGAGTAGTGGACATTTGGAAGAATGTTACAGGTTGCAGGGGGACTTGGATAATAAGCAGAATTGGGCTGAGAGGTGACAAATGGAGTTCAATGCAGCTAAATGTGAGGTGATGCACTTTGGGAAGAATAACAGGAAGGCAGAGTACTGGGTCAATGGAAAGGTTCTTGGTAGTGTGGATGTACAGAGGGATCTTGGAGTCCATGTACATAGATCCCAAAAGTTGCCACCCAGGTGGATAGTGCTGCGAAAAGGCATACGGTGTGTTAGATTTCATTTGTAGAGGGATTGAGTTCTGGGGCCGCAATATCATGCCGCAACTATACAAAACGCTGGTGCGGCCACACTTGGAATATTGTGTACAGTTCTGGTCCCCATATTTTGGGAAGGATGTGGAAGCATTGGAAAAGGTGCAGAGAAAATTTACCAGGATGTTGCCTGGTCTGGAGGGAAGGTCTTATGAGGAAAGTCTGAGAGACTTGGATCTGTTCTCATTGGAAAGAAGAAGGCTAAGAGAGGATTTGATAGAGACATACAAGACGGTCAGAGGATTAGATAGGGTAGACAGTGAAAGTCTTTTTCCTAGGATGATGACATCAGTGTGTACGAGGGGACATAACTACAAATCGAGGGGTGATAGATTTAAGACAGATGTCAGAGGCAGATTCTTTACGCAGAGAGTGGTAAGGGTGTGGAGTGCCCTACCTGCTAATGTAGTCAATTCAGCCACATTAGGGAGATTTAAACAATCCTTAGATAAGGACATGGATGATTTTGGGATAATGTAGGGGGACGAGCTGAGAATAGTTCACAGATCGGTGCAACATCGAGGGCCGAAGGGCCTGTTCTGTGCTGTATTGTTCTATGTTCTAGTCTCTCTCCTAACCCCCTATGTTCTCTCTCCTAACCCCTCCCACATTCTTGCTCTCCTAACTCCTCCTATGTTCTCTCTGTCCTAATCCCTCCCATATTCTGTCTCTCAAAACCGCTCCCATGTTTTCTCTATTCTAACTCCTCCCATGTTCTCTCTCCCCTAACTCCTCCCATATTCTGTCTCTCCCCTAACCCCTCCCATATTCTCTACCCCCTTCTATATTCTCCCTCTCCTAACCCCTCCCATGTTCTCACCCTCTGTATTACTTCCTGTAATACCTCAATTATCTGAAATTCCAGTGACTTTCAACCACAGTAGGCAGCACTCCTACCTGTCTTCCAGCTATGTCGTTACCAAGGACACACTGTATCCCTGGAGCGGAGAGTTTCTCCAGTACTGCTGTCATCAATTCTCCACTTTTTACTGGGCAATTCAACCTCAATTGACATAATGGAGCACTTCTCATCTCACCTTTCTCTAATGCATTTTATGGCAATATCTTTCATAAAAAGGAAATGCCAAATCTTCTTAAACCATTTACTTATGAATGTACAGTCTACTCGTGTAGGCCAGGAGCAGCAGGTAAAGAAGTTGAAGTTTTAAGAGATATAGAATCATGTAAATCTTTGATGTTGAGAGATGAGGAGATATATAACTCAGAAAGAGACCAGGTCGTACATCCTGGAGTGTTTGTTTTTTTAGCCTCCATTGTGCTTTCCTTCACCACTTTAACAAAATTCACCGACTTATCCTGTTTTCCTGTATTCATCTTAGAGGCTGGTAGAGACATCACTGAGAGGAGTTTTGGGAGACTGCACAGCAGTCACCACAACATGGGAACAGATCACTACAGGTCACGACTAATTTGTTATGAAGATCGAGAAGTGTATTGTACCTTTGAGAGTGAAGGACTTGGCAAGCACACAGAGTGCTGGAGACTTTACAATGTAACATTTGGTTCAGAACAGATAGCAACTCAGCCAGTGCTATGCGACAAAATCAAGTTTGAATTCGGTAATCAGTTCAAATTGAGTAAATTGACAATGGAAACTAGCTTTAGGGAAGTGGTCACACCATATGCCCAGTCAGATGGGTGACTGCTAGGAGAGGCAGGCAGGTAGTGCAGGAGTTTCCTGTGTCTCAAACAAGCATACTCTTTTGGATACTGTTTGGGGGTAGCCTCTCAGGAGACAATGACATGATCTAAAGCTTTGGGGGTATAAGATCAGGTTAAATTGAACAGTTGGGAGGAGAACTGCCAAGCGACCAGCATGTAAAGACTGCCTGAAAAATAGCTCTCTTTAAGGTCATAACAGATTGATACAAGAAAGAGCAATGAATGCAAGGATGGGAGAGATATCACCATGAGGAATTCTGGGAGACAGTAGTGCAGTTACCACAACTGGGGAGTGGATTGTGACAGCACATCCTCAGTGACTGAAGCAAGGAAGAGCATTTAATGAGAGGATACTAGAGATGTCACCTTGAGGAATTCTGGGAGATAGTAATGAAGTCACTATAACTGGGGAGCAGATCGTGACAGGATACCATGATTGAAGTGATGAAGGCAAGCAAGGTAAGATACTTTTTTTGAGAGTACAAGTGTGGAGATAGGGTGAGGGTTAGGTGGTATGCTCATCCTGCCAGATGTGGGCAGCTAGGGAGCAGTCTGATGTTCCTGACAACTACATCTGCAGGAAGGGTGAACAGCTGCAGCTCCTCACAAACTGTGTGATTCGGTTATAGAAGCAGCTGGACACACTGCAGTCAGCATGGAGCGGTGAATGATGGAAACTAGCTTTAGGGAAGTGGTCACACCATATGCCCAGTCAGATGGGTGACTGCTAGGAGAGGCATGCAGGTAGTGCAGGAGTTTCCTGTGTCTCAAACAAGTATACCCTTTTGGATACTGTTTGGGGGTAGCCTCTCAGGAGACAACACAAGCAGCAGCCAGGCTTGTGGAACTATAACTGGTACTGATTGAGCAAGGTGGGACAAAGTCCAGATGAGTGTTTAGTAATAGATGATTCAACAGGGGCACAGACAGGCATTTCTGTGCCATGAATGAGACTCCAGGATGGTGTGTTGACTCCATGGTTAACATTAGGGGTGTGGGTTGGGGTGGCTTAGGGTTCAGATTTAAGTTAGGGTAAATCAGGAAAGGGTTGAGGTCAGGTGAGGGGTGTGCGTATGTGATAGTGGTTGGGTGCTGGTGTAGGATTTCTCAGGTCAGGGTCAGGGTTTAGGTGTCGGGACAGGATTTAGGGTGAGGGTGAGGGTCAGTGTCAGGGTTTAGGGCAGGGGTAGGAAATCTTTTTACATTGGAATGCCATGTTTTATTTAATCACAATCTGATTAGGACGCATGCTGAGAATTTGATGTTTTCAACAAAATGTCATTATCTTTCAAAAATGTACTAATTTTCACTAAAGTCTGCGCTTTCAAAGTAAAATTCTTCAAATACACATTTTGTTTGGCAAGTTGATTGGGGTTACCTGTGATAGAGCAGGTAATCCCAACCCTAAGGTTAGGATTACCTGTGATAGCGTTAGGCTACTTGTGATAGGGTTAGGGTTGTGGTTAGGGTGATAGGGTTCCCAGCAATAGGATTAGGGTTGCTTGCAATAGAATTGGGTTTACCTATGATAGGGTGAGGGTCAGGGTGAGGTTGAGGGTTACGGTTGATTAATTACAGTTAGGGTCACTAGTGGTGGATTTGTGTGAGGGTTAGGGTTGATTGGTGATGGTTAGGATTAGGGTCCTGCGTTGGGGTTAGAGTTAGGATTGATTGGTTAGGGTTACTGCGATAGGGTTCTGGAGATGGTAGCTGGTTGGGGTAGGGGTTACCTGCAATAAGGTTTTGGGTTACCTGCAATGGGCTGGAGTTACCTGTGTTAGGGTTTGCTTTAAGGTTAGGGCTGGGGTTGCCTGCTCTAGGGATAGGGTTACCTGTGATAAGGTTAGTGTTAGGCCACATGCAATAGCATTAGGAATGTGATTAGAGTGATAGGGTTGATTTGAAAGTGTTAACGTTAGGCTGCATGTGATAGGGTTTGGGTGATTGGGTGATAGGTTGGGGTTAGGATCAGGGTCACTTGTGGTAGGGTTAGGGTGGGAGGGGTAGAATGAGGGTTAGGGTCCGGGTTATAGGGTCAGTGTGAGGGTTTAGGGATTAGTGTTAGGGTTAAGACTAGGGTGTGTGTGAGATGGGGTCAGGGAGGATGGTTTGGGGTTGGGTTAGGTTAGGGCTAGGGCTCAGGGCTAGGATTAGGGGTTGGGTTAGGAAAGCCAGCGATAGGGTTAGGGTTTGGTTTTGTGATGGAGTTAGGGTTAGGGTTAGTTTAGGGTTCCCTGCAATATGTTTAAGGTGAGGGTTAGGGTTAGGTGATAGGATTAGGGTTAGGGTGGTACTCACCTGCGATGGGGTTAGGCCGTGCTCACCTGCTTTAGGGTTAGGGAGGCCCGTGCTCTCATCTGCTATATGGTTAGAGTTAGGGTGGAGGCCTATGATAGGGTTAGGGTTGCCAGCAATCGAGTTAGGTTTAGGGCTGGGGGTCAGGGATCAGGGATTAGTCCCACCTGCAATAAGGTTGGGGTAGGGTTAGTATCAGGAGGGAAGGGATTGGGTTAGATTTAGGGTTAGGGTGGCCTGTGATATAGCATTAGTGTTAGGGCTTGTGCTAGGGTTCGGGTTAGATTTAAGGTCAGGGTCAAGGTGGATAGGGTCAGGGTTGGCTTCGGGGTAGCATAGGTTCAGGGGTGGGGTCAGGGTTTGGGTTAGGATAGGTTACCTGTGATAGAGTTGGGGTTAGTGAGGATAGGGTTAGTGTTACAGAGGCCTGTGAAAGGCTTAGGTTTACTGTGAGGGTGGTGGGGTAGGATCAGGGTCAGGTTTAGGATTAGGGTAGGGTAGGTCTATGACTAGAGGCAGGGCTAGGATTAAGGTCATGGTGAAGGTGAGGGTTGGGTTGATTAATTATAGTTAGGGTCACCTGTATTGGGTTAGGGATATAGAGTTATAGGGTTAGGGTTAGCCTGCCATAGCATGAGGGCTAATGTTAGGGTGAGTTTGGGATAGGGCGAGGGTGAGGCTGCATTAGGAACAGGGAGGCCTGGGTTACGGTTAGGGCTAGGGTTAGGGTAATAGGCATAGGGAGGCCCGTGTTAGGGTTAGGGCGATGGGGAAAGGGAGACCCACGTTAGGGTTAGGGCTAGGGCTAGGGTTAGGATTAGGGCAATAGGGATAGGGAGGCCTGTGATAGGGTTAGGGTTAGGGATAGGGAGGCCCGCGATAGGTTAGGGATCGGATGAGGGTGAGGGTTAGCCTGCGTTAGGGTTAGGGAAGTGTTAGGGTGATTGGGTAAGGGTTAGAGTTACCTGCGATTGGTTTAGGGTGAGGGTTAGGGAGGCGATAGGGTTAGGGAGGTGATAGGGTTAGGGTTAGGGTTGGCGTTAGGGCTAGGGAGGCGATAGTCTTAGGGCGATAGGAGTAGGGAGGCCCACATTAGGTTTAGGGTGACCTGCAATAGGGTTAGTGTGAGGGTGTGGGTTAGCCTGCGTTAGGGTTAGGTTGAGGGTGATGGTGAAGGTTAGCCTGCGTTAAGGTTAAGGTGAGGGAGGCAATAGGGTTAGGGTTAGGGGTAGGGTTAGGGAGGCTTTAGAGTTAGGGCGATAGGGTTAGGGCATTAGGCTCAGGGTTGGGTTAGGGGTTAGGGTTAGGGTTAGGGTGAGAGAGGGGGAAGGTTAGGGTTAGGGAGGGAGGCGCTAGGGTCAGGGTCAGGGTCTGAGTGGCCTGCGATAGGGTTAGGGTTAAGCCTGCGATGGGTTAGGGATAGGGTTAGGGTTAGGGAGTTATAGGGTTAGGGTTAGTCTGCAATAGGTTTAGGGTTCGGGTGCGGTAGGGTCAGGGCCAGGGCCAGGGCCGGGGTCAGGGTCAGGTTCAGGGTCTCACCTGCGATAGGGTTAGGGTTAGGGTTAGGGTTAGGGTTAGGGTTACGTCTAGGGCTAGGGCTAGGGCTAGGGCGAGGGCTGCAATAGGGTGAGGGTGAGGGCTAGGGTCAGGATTAGGCTTAGGGTCAGGGGTAGAGTGAGGGTGTGGATTAGGCCCTGCGATAGGGTTAGGGTTGGGGATAGGGTTAGGGTTAGGGTTAGGGTTAGCCTGCGATAGGGTTAGGGAGATAGGGTTATGGATAGGGTTAGGGTTAGGGAGGCCCGTGCGATAGGGTTAGGGTTAGGGTTAGGGATAGGGATAGGGTTAGTGTGTGGAGGGTGAGGGTGAGGTAAAAACAATGACTGCAGATGCTGGAAACCAGATTCTGGATTAGTGGTGCTGGAAGAGCACAGCAGTTCAGGCAGCATCCAAGTAGCTTTGAAGTTGAAGTTTCGGGCAAAAGCCCTTCATCAGGAATAAAGGCAGTGAGCCTGAAGCGTGGAGAGATGAGCTAGAGGAGGGTGGGGGTGGGGAGAGAGTAGCAAAGAGTACAGTGGGGGAGGAGATGAAGGTGATAGGTCAGGGAGGAGGGTGGAGTGGATAGGTGGAAAAGGAGCTAGGCAGGTCGGACAAGTCCGGACAAATCAAGGGGACAGTGCTGAACTGGAAGCTTGAAACTAGGATGAGGTGGGGGAAGGGGAAATGAGGAAGCTGTTGAAGTCCACATTGATACCCTGGGATTGAAGTGTTCCGAGGCGGAAGATGAGGCGTTCTTCCTCCAGGCGTCTTGTGAGGGAGCGATAGGGTTAGGGTTGGGGTAGGGTTAGGGAGAGGGGTAAAGTTAGGGTTAGGGTTAGGCCCGTGCTCTCATCTGCGATAGGGCTAGGGTGAGGGATTGGGTTCGGGTTAGGGTTAGGGAGGCCTGTGCGATAGGGTTAGGGTTAGGGTTACCTGTGATAGGGTGAGGGTAACGGTTAGGGTTAGGGAGGCCCGTGAGAGGGTTAGGGTTAGGGTTAGGGCTAGTGTTAGGGTTAGGTTTAGGATTAGTCTTGCGTTAGGGTTAGGGTTAGGGTTAGCCTGCGATAGGATTAGGGTCAGGGTCAGGGTTACGATTAGGGTGAGGGTTAGCCTGTGAGAGGGTTAGGGTTAGTGTATGGAGGGTGAGGGTGAGGTAAAAACCTGCGATAGGGTTAGGGTTAGGGTTAGCCTGCGATAGGGTCAGGGTCAGGGTTAGGGTTATGGTTAGGGTTAGCCTGCGATAGGGTTAGGGTTAGGGAGGCCCGTGCGATAGGGTTAGGGTTAGGGTTTGCTATAGGGTTAGGGTTAGTGTGTGGAGGGTGAGGGTGAGGTAAAAACCTGCGTTAGGGTTAGGGTTAGGGTTAGCCTTCGCGTTAGGGTTAGGGTTACGGTTAGGGTTCGGGTTAGGGTGGCCCGTGCTGCGATAGGGTTAGGGTTAGGGTCAGGGTTAGCCTACGATAGGGTTACGGTCAGAGTCAGGGTTAGGGTTATGGTTAGGGTTAGCCTGCGATAGGGTTAGGGTTAGGGTTTGGTATAGGGTTAGGGTTAGTGTGTGGAGGGTGAGGGTGAGGTAAAATCCTGCGTTAGGGTTAGGGTTAGGGTTAGGGTTAGCCTTCGCCATAGAGTTAGGGTTAGGGTTAGCCTGCGATAGGGTTAGGGTTGCCCGTGCTGCGATAGGGTTAGGGTTAGGGTTAAGGTTAGCCTGCGATAGGGTTAGGGTTAGTGTGTGGAGGGTGAGGGTGAGGTAAAAACCTGCGATAGGGTTAGGGTTAGCCTTCGCGTTAGGGTTAGGGTTAGGGTTAGGGTTAACCTTCGCGTTAGGGTTAGGGTTAGGGTTAGGGTTAGGGTGGCCCGTGCTGCGATAGGATTGGGGTTGGGGTTAGGGTTACCTGTGATAGGGTGAGCGTAACGGTTAGGGTTAGGGAGGCCCGTGAGAGGGTCAGGGTTAGGGTCAGGGTTAGGGTCAGGGTTAGGGTTAGGGTCAGGGTTAGGGTCAGGGTTAGGGTCAGGGTTAGGGTCAGGGTTAGGGTTAGGGTTAGGGTTAGGGTTAGGGTTAGGGTTAGGGTGGCCCATGCTGCGATAGGGTTGGGGTTGGGGTTAGGGTTACCTGTGATAGGGTGAGCGTAACGGTTAGGGTTAGGGAGGCCCGTGAGAGGGTTAGGGCTAGTGTTAGGGTTAGGTTTAGGATTAGGCTTGCGATAGGGTAAGGGTTAGGGTTAGGGTTAGGGTTAGGGTTAGGGTTAGCCTGCGATAGGGTTAGGGTTAGGGTTAGGGTGGCCATTGCTGCGATAGGGTTAGGGTTAGGGTTAGCCTGCGATAGGGTTAGGGTCAGGGTCAGGGTTAGGGTTATGTTTAGGGTTAGCCTGCGATAGGGTTAGGGTTAGCCTGCGATAGGGTTAGGGTTAGTGTGTGGAGGGTGAGGGTGAGGTAAAAACCTGCGTTAGGGTTAGGGTTAGGGTTAGCCTTCGCGATAGGGTTAGGGTTAGGGTTAGGGTTAGCCTTCGCGTTAGGGTTAGGGTTACGGTTAGGGTTCGGATTAGGGTGGCCCGTGCTGCGATAGGGTTAGGGTTAGGGTCAGGGTTAGCCTGCGATAGGGTTAGGGTCAGAGTCAGGGTTAGGGTTATGGTTAGGGTTAGCCTGCGATAGGGTTAGGGTTAGGGTTTGGTATAGGGTTAGGGTTAGTGTGTGGAGGGTGAGGGTGAGGTAAAAACCTGCGTTAGGGTTAGGGTTAGGGTTAGCCTTCGCGATAGGGTTAGGGTTAGGGTTAGGGTTCGGGTTAGCGTTAGGGTTAGCCTTCGCCATAGAGTTAGGATTAGGGTTAGGGTTAGCCTGCGATAGGGTTAGGGTGGCCCGTGCTGCGATAGGGTTAGGGTTAGGGTTAGGGTTAGCCTGCGATAGGGTTAGGGTGGCCCGTGCTGCGATAGGGTTAGGGTTAGGGTTAGGGTTAGCCTGCGATAGGGTTAGGGTTAGTGTGTGGAGGGTGAGGGTGAGGTAAAAACCTGCGATAGGGTTAGGGTTAGCCTGCGATAGGGTTAGGGTTAGGGTTAGGGTTAGGGTTAGGGTTAGGGTTAACCTTCGCGATAGGGTTAGGGTTAGGGTTAGGGTTAGGGTTAGGGTTAACCTTCGCGATAGGGTTAGGGTTAGGGTTAGGGTTAGGGTGGCCCGTGCTGCGATAGGGTTGGGTTTGGGGTTAGGGTTACCTGTGATAGGGTGAGCGTAACGGTTAGGGTTAGGGAGGCCCGTGAGAGGGTTAGGGTTAGGGTTAGGGTTAGGGTTAGCGATAGGGTTAGGGTTAGGGTTAGGGTTAGGGTTAGGGTTAGGGTTAGGGTGGCCCATGCTGCGATAGGGTTGGGGTTGGGGTTAGGGATACCTGTGATAGGGTGAGCGTAACGGTTAGGGTTAGGGAGGCCCGTGAGAGGGTTAGGGCTAGTGTTAGGGTTAGGTTTAGGATTTGTCTTGCGATAGGGTAAGGGTTAGGGTTAGGATTAGGGTTAGGGTTAGGGTTAGCCTGCGATAGGGTTAGGGTTAGGGTTAGGGTGGCCATTGCTGCGATAGGGTTAGGGTTAGGGTTAGCCTGCGATAGGGTTAGGGTCAGGGTCAGGGTTAGGGTTATGGTTAGGGTTAGCCTGCGATAGGGTTAGGGTTAGGGTTAGCCTGCGATAGGGTTAGGGTTAGTGTGTGGAGGGTGAGGGTGAGGTAAAAACCTGCGTTAGGGTTAGGGTTAGGGTTAGCCTTCGCGATAGGGTTAGGGTTAGGGTTAGGGTTAGGCTTCGCGTTAGGGTTAGGGTTACGGTTAGGGTTCGGGTTAGGGTGGCCCGTGCTGCGATAGGGTTAGGGTTAGGGTCAGGGTTAGCCTGCGATAGGGTTAGGGTCAGAGTCAGGGTTAGGGTTATGGTTAGGGTTAGCCTGCGATAGGGTTAGGGTTAGGGTTTGGTATAGGGTTAGGGTTAGTGTGTGGAGGGTGAGGGTGAGGTAAAAACCTGCGTTAGGGTTAGGGTTAGGGTTAGCCTTCGCGATAGGGTTAGGGTTCGGGTTAGCGTTAGGGTTAGCCTTCGCCATAGAGTTAGGATTAGGGTTAGGGTTAGCCTGCGATAGGGTTAGGGTGGCCCGTGCTGCGATAGGGTTAGGGTTAGGGTTAGGGTTAGCCTGCGATAGGGTTAGGGTTAGTGTGTGGAGGGTGAGGGTGAGGTAAAAACCTGCGATAGGGTTAGGGTTAGCCTGCGATAGGGTTAGGGTTAGGGTTAGGGTTAGGGTTAGGGTTAGGGTTAACCTTCGCGATAGGGTTAGGGTTAGGGTTAGGGTTAGGGTTAGGGTGGCCCGTGCTGCGATAGGGTTGGGGTTGGGGTTAGGGTTACCTGTGATAGGGTGAGCGTAACGGTTAGGGTTAGGGAGCCCCGTGAGAGGGTTAGGGTTAGGGTTAGGGTTAGGGTTAGGGTTAGGGTTAGCGATAGGGTTAGGGTTAGGGTTAGGGTTAGGGTTAGGGTTAGGGTTAGGGTGGCCCATGCTGCGATAGGGTTGGGGTTGGGGTTAGGGATACCTGTGATAGGGTGAGCGTAACGGTTAGGGTTAGGGAGGCCCGTGAGAGGGTTAGGGCTAGTGTTAGGGTTAGGTTTAGGATTTGTCTTGCGATAGGGTAAGGGTTAGGGTTAGGATTAGGGTTAGGGTTAGGGTTAGCCTGCGATAGGGTTAGGGTTAGGGTTAGGGTGGCCATTGCTGCGATAGGGTTAGGGTTAGGGTTAGCCTGCGATAGGGTTAGGGTCAGGGTCAGGGTTAGGGTTATGGTTAGGGTTAGCCTGCGATAGGGTTAGGGTTAGGGTTAGCCTGCGATAGGGTTAGGGTTAGTGTGTGGAGGGTGAGGGTGAGGTAAAAACCTGCGTTAGGGTTAGGGTTAGGGTTAGCCTTCGCGATAGGGTTAGGGTTAGGGTTAGGGTTAGCCTTCGCGTTAGGGTTAGGGTTACGGTTAGGGTTCGGGTTAGGGTGGCCCGTGCTGCGATAGGGTTAGGGTTAGGGTCAGGGTTAGCCTGCGATAGGGTTAGGGTCAGAGTCAGGGTTAGGGTTATGGTTAGGGTTAGCCTGCGATAGGGTTAGGGTTAGGGTTTGGTATAGGGTTAGGGTTAGTGTGTGGAGGGTGAGGGTGAGGTAAAAACCTGCGTTAGGGTTAGGGTTAGGGTTAGCCTTCGCGATAGGGTTAGGGTTCGGGTTAGCGTTAGGGTTAGCCTTCGCCATACAGTTAGGATTAGGGTTAGGGTTAGCCTGCGATAGGGTTAGGGTGGCCCGTGCTGCGATAGGGTTAGGGTTAGGGTTAGGGTTAGCCTGCGATAGGGTTAGGGTTAGTGTGTGGAGGGTGAGGGTGAGGTAAAAACCTGCGATAGGGTTAGGGTTAGGGTTAGAGTTAGGGATAGCCTTCGCGATAGGGTTAGGGTTAGGGTTAGGGTTAGGGTTAGCCTTCGCAATAGGGTTAGGGTTAGGGTTAGGGTTCGGGTTAGGGTGGCCCGTGCTGCGATAGGGTTAGGGTTAGGGTCAGGGTTAGCCTGCGATAGGGTTAGGGTCAGGCTCAGTGTTAGGGTTATGGTTAGGGTTAGACTGCGATAGGGTTAGGGTTAGGGTTTGGTATAGGGTTAGGGTTAGTGTGTGGAGGGTGAGGGTGAGGTAAAAACCTGTGTTAGGGTTAGGGTTAGGGTTAGGGTTAGGGTTAGCCTGCGATAGGGTTAGGGTTAGGGTTAGCCTGCGATAGGGTTAGGGTTAGGGTTAGGCCTGTGCTCTCATCTGCGATAGGGTTAGGGTGAGGGATTGGGTTCGGGTTAGGGTTAGGGAGGACTGTGCGATAGGGTTAAGGATTAGGGCTAGGGAGATGGTTTTGGTGATGGTTTGGGTGATGGTTTGGGTGATGGTTTGGGTTAGGGTTAGGGTTAGGGTTAGGGCTAGTGTTAGGGTTAGGTTTAGGATTAGTCTTGCGATAGGGTTAGGGTTAGGGTTAGGGTTAGCCTGCGATAAGGTTAGGGTTAGGGTGGCCCGTGCTGCAATAGGGTTAGGGTTAGGGTTAACCTGCGATAGGGTTAGGGTTAGGGTTAGGGTTAGGGTTAGCGTTAGGGTTAGCCTTCGCCATAGAGTTAGGATTAGGGTTAGGGTTAGCCTGCGATAGGGTTAGGGTGGCCCGTGCTGCGATAGGGTTAGGGTTAGGGTTAGGGTTAGCCTGCGATAGGGTTAGGGTTAGTGTGTGGAGGGTGAGGGTGAGGTAAAAACCTGCGATAGGGTTAGGGTTAGCCTTCGCGTTAGGGTTAGGGTTAGGGTTAGGGTTAACCTTCGCGATAGGGTTAGGGTTAGGGTTAGGGTTAGGGTTAGGGTGGCGCGTGCTGCGATAGGGTTAGGGTTAGGGTCAGGGTTAGCCTGCGATAGGGTTAGGGTCAGGCTCAGTGTTAGGGTTATGGTTAGGGTTAGACTGCGATAGGGTTAGGGTTAGGGTTTGGTATAGGGTTAGGGTTAGTGTGTGGAGGGTGAGGGTGAGGTAAAAACCTGTGTTAGGGTTAGGGTTAGGGTTAGGGTTAACCTGCGATAGGATTAGGGTTAGGGTTAGCGTTAGGGTTAGCCTTCGCCATAGAGTTAGGGTTAGGGTTAGCCTGCGATAGGGTTAGGGTTAGGGTTAGGCCTGTGCTCTCATCTGCGATAGGGTTAGGGTGAGGGATTGGGTTCGGGTTAGGGTTAGGGAGGCCTGTGCGATAGGGTTAAGGATTAGGGCTAGGGAGATGGTTTGGGTGATGGTTTGGGTGATGGTTTGGGTGATGGTTTGGGTTAGGGTTAGGTTTAGGGTTAGGGTTAGGTTAAGGATTAGTCTTGCGATAGGGTTAGGGTTAGGGTTAGGGTTAGCCTGCGATAAGGTTAGGGTTAGGGTGGCCCGTGCTGCGATAGGGTTAGGGTTAGGGTTAGCCTGCGATAGGGTTAGGGTTAGGGTTAGGGTTAACCTGCGATAGGGTTAGGGTTAGGGTTAGGGTTAGGGTTAGCCTGCGATAGGGTTAGGGTTAGTGTGTGGAGGGTGAGGGTGAGGTAAAAACCTGCGATAGGGTTAGGGTTAGCCTTCGCGTTAGGGTTAGGGTTAGGGTTAGCCTTCGCGATAGGGTTAGGGTTAGGGTTAGGGTTCGGGTTAGGGTGGCCCGTGCTGCGATAGGGTTAGGGTTAGGGTCAGGGTTAGCCTGCGATAGGGTTAGGGTCAGGCTCAGTGTTAGGGTTATGGTTAGGGTTAGACTGCGATAGGGTTAGGGTTAGGGTTTGGTATAGGGTTAGGGTTAGTGTGTGGAGGGTGAGGGTGAGGTAAAAACCTGTGTTAGGGTTAGGGTTAGGGTTAGGGTTAACCTGCGATAGGATTAGGGTTAGGGTTAGCGTTAGGGTTAGCCTTCGCCATAGAGTTAGGGTTAGGGTTAGCCTGCGATAGGGTTAGGGTTAGGGTTAGGCCTGTGCTCTCATCTGCGATAGGGTTAGGGTGAGGGATTGGGTTCGGGTTAGGGTTAGGGAGGCCTGTGCGATAGGGTTAAGGATTAGGGCTAGGGAGATGGTTTGGGTGATGGTTTGGGTGATGGTTTGGGTGATGGTTTGGGTGATGGTTTGGGTTAGGGTTAGGTTTAGGGTTAGGGTTAGGTTTAGGATTAGTCTTGCGATAGGGTTAGGGTTAGGGTTAGGGTTAGCCTGCGATAAGGTTAGGGTTAGGGTGGCCCGTGCTGCGATAGGGTTAGGGTTAGGGTTAGCCTGCGATAGGGTTAGGGTTAGGGTTAGGGTTAACCTGCGATAGGGTTAGGGTTAGGGTTAGGGTTAGGGTTAGCGTTAGGGTTAGCCTTCGCCATAGAGTTAGGATTAGGGTTAGGGTTAGCCTGCGATAGGGTTAGGGTGGCCCGTGCTGCGATAGGGTTAGGGTTAGGGTTAGGGTTAGCCTGCGATAGGGTTAGGGTTAGTGTGTGGAGGGTGAGGGTGAGGTAAAAACCTGCGATAGGGTTAGGGTTAGCCTTCGCGTTAGGGTTAGGGTTAGGGTTAGGGTTAACCTTCGCGATAGGGTTAGGGTTAGGGTTAGGGTTAGGGTTAGGGTTAGGGTGGCCCGTGCTGCGATAGGATTGGGGTTGGGGTTAGGGTTACCTGTGATAAGGTGAGCGTAACGGTTAGGGTTAGGGAGGCCCGTGAGAGGGTCAGGGTTAGGGTTAGCGTTAGGGTTAGCGTTAGGGTTAGGGTTAGGGTTAGGGTTAGCGATAGGGTTAGGGTTAGGGTTAGGGTTAGGGTTAGGGTGGCCCATGCTGCGATAGGGTTGGGGTTGGGGTTAGGGTTACCTGTGATAGGGTGAGCGTAACGGTTAGGGTTAGGGAGGCCCGTGAGAGGGTTAGGGCTAGTGTTAGGGTTAGGTTTAGGATTAGGCTTGCGATAGGGTAAGGGTTAGGGTTAGGGTTAGGGTTAGGGTTAGCCTGCGATAGGGTTAGGGTTAGGGTTAGGGTGGCCATTGCTGCGATAGGGTTAGGGTTAGGGTTAGCCTGCGATAGGGTTAGGGTCAGGGTCAGGGTTAGGGTTATGGTTAGGGTTAGCCTGCGATAGGGTTAGGGTTAGGGTTAGCCTGCGATAGGGTTAGGGTTAGTGTGTGGAGGGTGAGGGTGAGGTAAAAACCTGCGTTAGGGTTAGGGTTAGGGTTAGCCTTCGCGATAGGGTTAGGGTTAGGGTTAGGGTTAGCCTTCGCGTTAGGGTTAGGGTTACGGTTAGGGTTCGGGTTAGGGTGGCCCGTGCTGCGATAGGGTTAGGGTTAGGGTCAGGGTTAGCCTGCGATAGGGTTAGGGTCAGAGTCAGGGTTAGGGTTATGGTTAGGGTTAGCCTGCGATAGGGTTAGGGTTAGGGTTTGGTATAGGGTTAGGGTTAGTGTGTGGAGGGTGAGGGTGAGGTAAAAACCTGCGTTAGGGTTAGGGTTAGGGTTAGCCTTCGCGATAGGGTTAGGGTTCGGGTTAGCGTTAGGGTTAGCCTTCGCCATAGAGTTAGGATTAGGGTTAGGGTTAGCCTGCGATAGGGTTAGGGTGGCCCGTGCTGCGATAGGGTTAGGGTTAGGGTTAGGGTTAGCCTGCGATAGGGTTAGGGTTAGTGTGTGGAGGGTGAGGGTGAGGTAAAAACCTGCGATAGGGTTAGGGTTAGGGTTAGGGTTAGGGCTAGCCTTCGCGATAGGGTTAGGGTTAGGGTTAGCCTTCGCGATAGGGTTAGGGTTAGGGTTAGGGTTCGGGTTAGGGTGGCCCGTGCTGCGATAGGGTTAGGGTTAGGGTCAGGGTTAGCCTGCGATAGGGTTAGGGTCAGGCTCAGTGTTAGGGTTATGGTTAGGGTTAGACTGCGATAGGGTTAGGGTTAGGGTTTGGTATAGGGTTAGGGTTAGTGTGTGGAGGGTGAGGGTGAGGTAAAAACCTGTGTTAGGGTTAGGGTTAGGGTTAGGGTTAGGGTTAGGGTTAGGGTTAGGGTTAGGGTTAGGGTTAGCCTGCGATAGGGTTAGGGTTAGGGTTAGCCTGCGATAGGGTTAGGGTTAGGGTTAGGCCTGTGCTCTCATCTGCGATAGGGTTAGGGTGAGGGATTGGGTTCGGGTTAGGGTTAGGGAGGCCTGTGCGATAGGGTTAAGGATTAGGGCTAGGGAGATGGTTTGGGTGATGGTTTGGGTGATGGTTTGGGTGATGGTTTGGGTGATGGTTTGGGTGATGGTTAGGGTTAGGGTTAGGGTTAGGGTTAGGGTTAGGGTTAGGGTTAGCCTGCGATAGGGTTAGGGTTAGGGTTAGCCTGCGATAGGGTTAGGGTTAGGGTTAGGCCTGTGCTCTCATCTGCGATAGGGTTAGGGTGAGGGATTGGGTTCGGGTTAGGGTTAGGGAGGCCTGTGCGATAGGGTTAAGGATTAGGGCTAGGGAGATGGTTTGGGTGATGGTTTGGGTGATGGTTTGGGTTAGGGTTAGGGTTAGGGTTAGGGCTAGTGTTAGGGTTAGGGTTAGGGCTAGTGTTAGGGTTAGGTTTAGGATTAGTCTTGCGATAGGGTTAGTGTTAGGGTTAGGGTTAGCCTGCGATAAGGTTAGGGTTAGGGTGGCCCGTGCTGCGATAGGGTTAGGGTTAGGGTTAACCTGCGATAGGGTTAGGGTTAGGGTTAGGGTTAGGGTTAGCGTTAGGGTTAGCCTTCGCCATAGAGTTAGGATTAGGGTTAGGGTTAGCCTGCGATAGGGTTAGGGTGGCCCGTGCTGCGATAGGGTTAGGGTTAGGGTTAGGGTTAGCCTGTGATAGGGTTAGGGTTAGTGTGTGGAGGGTGAGGGTGAGGTAAAAACCTGCGATAAGGTTAGGGTTAGCCTTCGCGTTAGGGTTAGGGTTAGGGTTAGGGTTAACCTTCGCGATAGGGTTAGGGTTAGGGTTAGGGTTAGGGTTAGGGTGGCCCGTGCTGCGATAGGGTTAGGGTTAGGGTCAGGGTTAGCCTGCGATAGGGTTAGGGTCAGGCTCAGTGTTAGGGTTATGGTTAGGGTTAGACTGCGATAGGGTTAGGGTTAGGGTTTGGTATAGGGTTAGGGTTAGTGTGTGGAGGGTGAGGGTGAGGTAAAAACCTGTGTTAGGGTTAGGGTTAGGGTTAGGGTTAACCTGCGATAGGATTAGGGTTAGGGTTAGCGTTAGGGTTAGCCTTCGCCATAGAGTTAGGGTTAGGGTTAGCCTGCGATAGGGTTAGGGTTAGGGTTAGGCCTGTGCTCTCATCTGCGATAGGGTTAGGGTGAGGGATTGGGTTCGGGTTAGGGTTAGGGAGGCCTGTGCGATAGGGTTAAGGATTAGGGCTAGGGAGATGGTTTGGGTGATGGTTTGGGTGATGGTTTGGGTGATGGTTTGGGTGATGGTTTGGGTTAGGGTTAGGTTTAGGGTTAGGGTTAGGTTTAGGATTAGTCTTGCGATAGGGTTAGGGTTAGGGTTAGGGTTAGCCTGCGATAAGGTTAGGGTTAGGGTGGCCCGTGCTGCGATAGGGTTAGGGTTAGGGTTAGCCTGCGATAGGGTTAGGGTTAGGGTTAGGGTTAACCTGCGATAGGGTTAGGGTTAGGGTTAGGGTTAGGGTTAGCGTTAGGGTTTGCCTTCGCCATAGAGTTAGGATTAGGGTTAGGGTTAGCCTGCGATAGGGTTAGGGTGGCCCGTGCTGCGATAGGGTTAGGGTTAGGGTTAGGGTTAGCCTGCGATAGGGTTAGGGTTAGTGTGTGGAGGGTGAGGGTGAGGTAAAAACCTGCGATAGGGTTAGGGTTAGCCTTCGCGTTAGGGTTAGGGTTAGGGTTAGGGTTAACCTTCGCGATAGGGTTAGGGTTAGGGTTAGGGTTAGGGTGGCCCGTGCTGCGATAGGATTGGGGTTGGGGTTAGGGTTACCTGTGATAAGGTGAGCGTAACGGTTAGGGTTAGGGAGGCCCGTGAGAGGGTCAGGGTTAGGGTTAGGGTTAGGGTTAGGGTTAGCGTTAGGGTTAGCGTTAGGGTTAGGGTTAGGGTTAGGGTTAGCGATAGGGTTAGGGTTAGGGTTAGGGTTAGGGTTAGGGTTAGGGTGGCCCATGCTGCGATAGGGTTGGGGTTGGGGTTAGGGTTACCTGTGATAGGGTGAGCGTAACGGTTAGGGTTAGGGAGGCCCGTGAGAGGGTTAGGGCTAGTGTTAGGGTTAGGTTTAGGATTAGTCTTGCGATAGGGTAAGGGTTAGGGTTAGGGTTAGGGTTAGGGTTAGGGTTAGCCTGCGATAGGGTTAGGGTTAGGGTTAGGGTGGCCATTGCTGCGATAGGGTTAGGGTTAGGGTTAGCCTGCGATAGGGTTAGGGTCAGGGTCAGGGTTAGGGTTATGGTTAGGGTTAGCCTGCGATAGGGTTAGGGTTAGGGTTAGCCTGCGATAGGGTTAGGGTTAGTGTGTGGAGGGTGAGGGTGAGGTAAAAACCTGCGTTAGGGTTAGGGTTAGGGTTAGCCTTCGCGATAGGGTTAGGGTTAGGGTTAGGGTTAGCCTTCGCGTTAGGGTTAGGGTTACGGTTAGGGTTCGGGTTAGGGTAGCCCGTGCTGCGATAGGGTTAGGGTTAGGGTTAGGGTTAGCCTTCGCGATAGGGTTAGGGTTCAGGTTAGCGTTAGGGTTAGCCTTCGCCATAGAGTTAGGATTAGGGTTAGGGTTAGCCTGCGATAGGGTTAGGGTGGCCCGTGCTGCGATAGGGTTAGGGTTAGGGTTAGGGTTAGCCTGCGATAGGGTTAGGGTTAGTGTGTGGAGGGTGAGGGTGAGGTAAAAACCTGCGATAGGGTTAGGGTTAGGGTTAGGGTTAGGGCTAGCCTTCGCGATAGGGTTAGGGTTAGGGTTAGCCTTCGCGATAGGGTTAGGGTTAGGGTTAGGGTTCGGGTTAGGGTGGCCCGTGCTGCGATAGGGTTAGGGTTAGGGTCAGGGTTAGCCTGCGATAGGGTTAGGGTCAGGCTCAGTGTTAGGGTTATGGTTAGGGTTAGACTGCGATAGGGTTAGGGTTAGGGTTTGGTATAGGGTTAGGGTTAGTGTGTGGAGGGTGAGGGTGAGGTAAAAACCTGTGTTAGGGTTAGGGTTAGGGTTAGGGTTAGCCTGCGATAGGGTTAGGGTTAGGGTTAGCCTGCGATAGGGTTAGGGTTAGGGTTAGGCCTGTGCTCTCATCTGCGATAGGGTTAGGGTGAGGGATTGGGTTCGGGTTAGGGTTAGGGAGGCCTGTGCGATAGGGTTAAGGATTAGGGCTAGGGAGATGGTTTGGGTGATGGTTTGGGTGATGGTTTGGGTGATGGTTTGGGTTAGGGTTAGGGTTAGGGTTAGGGCTAGTGTTAGGGTTAGGTTTAGGATTAGTCTTGCGATAGGGTTAGGGTTAGGGTTAGGGTTAGCCTGCGATAAGGTTAGGGTTAGGGTGGCCCGTGCTGCGATAGGGTTAGGGTTAGGGTTAACCTGTGATAGGGTTAGGGTTAGGGTTAGGGTTAGGGTTAGCGTTAGGGTTAGCCTTCGCCATAGAGTTAGGATTAGGGTTAGGGTTAGCCTGCGATAGGGTTAGGGAGGCCCGTGCTGCGATAGGGTTAGGGTTAGGGTTAGGGTTAGCCTGCGATAGGGTTAGGGTTAGTGTGTGGAGGGTGAGGGTGAGGTAAAAACCTGCGATAGGGTTAGGGTTAGGGTTAGGGTTAGGGCTAGCCTTCGCGATAGGGTTAGGGTTAGGGTTAGCCTTCGCGATAGGGTTAGGGTTAGGGTTAGGGTTCGGGTTAGGGTGGCCCGTGCTGCGATAGGGTTAGGGTTAGGGTCAGGGTTAGCCTGCGATAGGGTTAGTGTCAGGCTCAGTGTTAGGGTTATGGTTAGGGTTAGACTGCGATAGGGTTAGGGTTAGGGTTTGGTATAGGGTTAGGGTTAGTGTGTGGAGGGTGAGGGTGAGGTAAAAACCTGTGTTAGGGTTAGGGTTAGGGTTAGGGTTAACCTGAATAGGATTAGGGTTAGGGTTAGCGTTAGGGTTAGCCTTCACCATTGAGTTAGGGTTAGGGTTAGCCTGCGATAGGGTTAGGGTTAGGGTTAGGCCTGTGCTCTCATCTGCGATAGGGTTAGGGTGAGGGATTGGGTTCGGGTTAGGGTTAGGGAGGCCTGTGCGATAGGGTTTAGGATTAGGGCTAGGGAGATGGTTTGGGTGATGGTTTGGGTGATGGTTA